>NW_027138803.1:0-33775 GCF_035084215.1 Heptranchias perlo
TCCCGCCCAACGTCCACCACCTCATAATCCCTCCTCTCTCCCCTCCCCACCTCATTCCCCCCTCCCCTCACCCTCACCAACCCCCCACCCCACCCCACACAACCCCACCCCCCACCCACCCCAATCCCCCCACCCCACCCCACCACCCACCTCAACCCCCCACCACCCCCCCACCCCTCCACCCCCCCACCACAACCCCACCCAACCCTCCCACACCCCCCCCCACCCACCCCCCCCCACCACCACACCAACCCCCCCACCCACCACATCCCCCCCCACCCACCCAAACCCCCCCCCCCACCCACCAACCCCCCCCCACACCACCCCCCACCCCACCCACCCACCCCCCCCCACCACCCCCACCCACCCCACACCCCCACCACCCACAAACCCCCCACCCCCACCCAACCCCCCACCCAACCCACCCCACCCCCACCCACCACAAACCCCCACCCACCCCCACCAACCCCCCCCCCCACCAACCCCCCCCACCCCCCACCACAACCCCCACCCCACCCTACCCACCAACCCACCCACCCACCCCACCCCACCCCCACCACCCACCCCCACAACCCCACCCCCCCCCCCACCCACCCCCCACCCCCCTACCCCCCCAACCCCCCACCCACCAACCCCCCCACCCCCCACAACCTCCCCCCCCACCACACCACCCCCCCCACCCACCCACCCCCCCACCCAAACCCCCCCACCCCACCCCCCACCAACCCCCACCCCACCCCACCCACCCCCCACCCCCCCCACCCCACCCCCCCCTACCCCCACCCCCACACCCACCAACCCCCCCACCCCCCACCCACCCCCCACAACCCCCCCTCCCCACCCCCACCCCCCACCAACCCCCCCCACCCCCCACCACCCCCACCCCCCACAACCCCCCCCCTCCCACCACAACCCCCCACCCACCCCCACAACCCCCACCCCCCCACCCCCCACCCACCTCATCCCCCCCCCCACCTCATTCCCCCCCCCCCACCACCCCCCACCCCCACCCACCAACCCCCCACCCCCCACCATCCCCACCCCCCCCACCCATCCCCCCTCCCCCACCACCCACCCCCCCCCCCACCCCCCCCCCACCCTCATCCCCCCCCACCCCCCCTCCCCCCCTCCCCACTCATCCCCCCTCCCACCTCCCACCACAAACCCCCCTCCCCCTCCCACCCACCCAACCCCCCTCCCACACTCATCCCCCCCTCCCCTCCCCCACCCACCTCATTCCCCCCCACCCCCTCATTCCCCCCCTCCCCCTCATTCCCCCCTCCCTCACCTCATTCCCCCCTCCCCCTCTCCTCCCATTCCCCCCCCTCCCCCTCCACCTCATCCCCCCTCCCCCTCCAATCCCCCCCTCCCCCCCTCCCCACCTCCCCCCCTCCCCCCTCATTCCCCCCTCCCCCTCCCCTCATTCCCCCCTCCCCCCTCCCCCCCCCTCATTCCCCCACCCCCTCCCCCCTCCTCCCCCCCTCCCCCCTCATCCCCCCCTCCCTCCCTCATTCCCCCCCCTCCTCCCTCATTCCCCCCCTCCCCCCTCCCCCTCCCTCCCCATCCCCCCCCTCCCCCCTCCTCATTCCCCCCCCTCCCCCCTCATTCCCCCCCTCCCCCTCCTCATCCCCCCCCTCCCCCTCCTCCTCCTCATCCCCCCCTCCCCCCTCATTCCCCCCCCTCCCCCCTCATTCCCCCCCCTCCCCCCTCATTCCCCCCCCTCCCCCCTCCTCCTCCTCCTCATTCCCCCCCTCCCCTCATTCCCCCCCTCCCCCCCATTCCCTCATTCCCCCCCTCCCCCTCCCTCCCCATCCCCTCCTCCTCATTCCCCCTCCCTCCCCCCTCATTCCTCCTCATTCCCCCCCATCCCATTCCCTCCCCCCCATTCCCTCACCCTCCCCCCCCCATTCCCTCATTCCCCCCCTCATCCCTCCCCCTCATTCCCCTCCCCCTCATTCCCCCCTCCCCCTCCCCCTCATTCCCCCCTCCCCCTCCCCCTCATTCCCCCTCCCCCTCCCCCTCATTCCCCCCTCCCCCTCCCCCTCATTCCCCCCTCCTCATTCCCATCTCATTTCCTTTTCCGGTCTCCATGCCGTGGTGCTGTAATGGCGGTGCGCCTGTTTCCCGGGGATGTTTTGAGCTGTGACACCGCGATGGCGCTTCTCCTGCGGTGCCTGAGCCGGGTCCCGCCGGGAGTGAGCTGTGGATCTGGGAGTCCAGGTAGGAGCCGAGAGAGCTGATCGAGGTCGGCGGGCCGCTCAGCTCCTTCCCGCTGGGGGGGGAGGATGTTGGTCCCGGGGCCTGTGCCCGGAGTGGGCCGGGTGCAACCACTCGACTTTCATAGAATCAGAGAAAGGAGGCAATTCGGCCCATCGAGTCGGTGCTGGCTTTATGCAAGTGCAGTCCAGCTAGTCCACTCCCCGCCCTTTCCCCATAGCCCTGCAAATTTTTTACTTTAAAGTATTTATCCAGTTCCCTTTTGAAGGCCATGATTGAATCTGCCTCCACCACCCCCCCGGGCAGTGCATTCCAGATCCTAACCACTCGCTGTGTAAAAAATGTTTTTCCTCGTGTCACCTTTGATTCTTTTGCCAATCACCTTAAATCTATGCCCTCTGGTTCCGTCAATGGGAATCGTTTCTCTCTATCTACTCTGTCTGGACCCTTCTTGATTTTGAATACCTCGATCAAATTTCCTCGCAACCATCTCCATTCCAAGGAGAACAACCCCAGCTTCTCCAGTCTATCCAAAGTCCCTCATCCCTCGAATCATTCTAGTAAATCTTTTCTGCACCCTCTCTAAGGCCTTCACATCTTTCCTAAATTGTGGTGCCCAGAACTGGACACAATACTCCAGTGTTTTATAAAGGTTCATCATGACTGCCATTGTTTTGTACTCTATGCCTCTATTTATAAAGCCCAGGATCCTGTATGCTTTTTAACCGCTTTCTCAACCTGCCCTGCCACCTTCAACAATTTATGCACATATACTCCCAGAGCTCTCTGTTCCTGTACCCCTTTTAGAGTTGTGCCCTCTAGTTTATATTGCCTCTCCTCGTTCTTCCTACTGAAATGTATCACTTCACATTTTTCTGCATTAAATTTAATCTGCCACGTGTCCGCCCATACCACCAGAGTGTCTACATCCTCTTGAAGTCTATCACTATCCTCCTCACTGTTTACTACCTTTCCAAGTTTTATGCATCTGCAGATTTTGAAATTGTGCCCTGTACACCCAAGTCCAAATCATTAACATATATCAAGAAAAGCAGCGGTCCCAGCACTGACTCCAGGGGAACACCACTGTACACCTCCCTCTAGTCCGAAAAATAACCGTTCATCACTACTCTCTGTTTCCTGTTACTTAACCAGTTCTGTGTCCATGTTGCTACTGCCCCCTTTATTCCATGGGCCGCAATCTTGATAAGCCTACCATGCGGCACTTTATTAAACTCCTTTTGAAAGTCCATATACACTCCATCAACTGCATTGCCCTCATCTACCCTCTCTGTTATTTCTTCAAAAAACTCTATCAAGTTAGTTAAACACGATTTGACTTTAACAAATCAGTGCTGGCTTTCCCTAATCAATCCACACTTGTCCAAGTACAGTTTTGCCTGCCAATCTTTGATTCCAATTTACCCGGGCCAGATCTGTTCTCATCCCACTGAAATTGGCCCTCCTCCAATTGAGTTTTTAGTTTAGAGTGGTCTGTGTCCTTTTCCATAGCTATTCTAAACCTTATGATACTATGAGCACTGCTCCCTAAATGCTCCCCCACTGACACTTGCTCCACTTGGCCCACCTCATTCCCTAGAACCAAGTCCAGCAATGCCTCCTTCCTCGTTGTGCCAAAAACATAGTGGTCAAGAAAGTTATCCTCAACACATTTCAAAAATTCCTCCCCCTCTTTGCCCTTTACCCTATTACTATCCCAGTCTATATTAGGATAGTTGAAGTCCCCCATTATCACTACTCTATAGTTCTTGCACCTCTCTGTAATTTCCCTGCAAATTTGCTCCTCTATATCCTTCCCACTAGTTGATGGCCTATAGAACAGACCCAGTAGTGTAACGGCACCTCTATTGTTTCTTAACTCTAACCAAATAGATTCTGTCCTTGATCCCTCCAGAACATCCTCTCTCTCCAGCACTGCAATATTCTCCTTAATCAATACTGCCAACCCCTCCCTCTTTTCTTTCCTTCCATATCCTTCCTGCACACCTTGTACCCAGGAATATTTAATACCCAATCCTGCCCTTTTTTGAGCCAGGTCTCCGTTATCGCCACGACATCATGTTCCCATGTGTTTATTTGCACCTGCAACTCACCAACCTTGTTTACCACGCTTCGTGCATTTACACACATGCACTGCAAACCAGTCTTAGACTTTCTTGTATTCTCTCTTAGTCTGCTCTCACTTAATACTGTACTATTTCTTACTCTCGTGCTATCTTTCTCTCCCGATCCTTTGTGCCCCTTATTTCTCCTTTCCAATGCTACATCCTGGTGCCCATCCCCCTGCCAAATTAGTTTAACCCCCCCCCAACAGTAGAACGAACCTCCCCGCGAGGACATTGGTTCCTGCTCCGTTAAGGTGCAACCCGTCTGTCTTGTACAGGTCCCACCTTCCCCAGAACTGGTCCCAATGCCCCAGGAATCTAAAGCCCTCCCTCCTGCACCATCTCTCCAGCCAAACATTCATCCTCCTATTTCTATACTCGCTGTAGTGTGGCACCAGGAGTAAATTGGAGATTACTTCCATTGAGGTCCTGCTTGTTAATCTCTTTCCTAACTCCTTAAAATCTGCTTGCAGGATCTCATCCCTCTTTCTACCTATATCGTTGATACCGATATGGACCATGATCTCGGGCTATTCACCTTCCACCTCCAGAATGCTCTGCAGCTGCTCACTGACATCCTTGACCCTGGCACCAGGGAGGCAACATACCATCCTGGAATCACATCTGAGGCCGCAGAAACACCTGTCTGCTCCCCTAACTATAGAATCCCCTATCGCTATTGCTCTCCTGACCTTTCTCCCCGCCCCTGTGCAGCTGAGCCACCCATGGTGCTGTGGTCTTGGCTCTGGCTGCACTCCCCAGAGGAACCCTCTACCTCACCAGTATTCAGAACTGAATACTGGTTAGAGAGTGAGATGCCCTCAGGAGCCTCCTGCACTACCTCCCTGGTCCTCCTTGTCTGTCTGGCGGTCACCCAGTCCCTCTCTGCCTGCACTCTCTTAAGCTGTTGGGTGACCACCTCCTGAAACTCTCAGCCTCGCAGATGCACTGCAGTGACGCCAGCTGCTGCTCGAGCTCTGAAACCCGGAGCTTGAGTTTTTAGTTTCCCAGCTCTTAATTTAAACCAATGCCCTCATTTAAAGAGAAAAAAAACGGTAATACTCACCAACCAATCACTTACCTGCTGTCCCGTGTTGTCACTCCTTCGTTGGTTTTCTGTTGTTTTTGATCCTCTCGGGTCCACTCCTCTCGGGCCTCGGGTCCACTCCTCTCGGGCCTCGGGCCTCGGGTCCACTCCTCTCGGGCCTCGGGCCTCGGGTCCGCTCCCCTCGGGCCTCGGGTCCGCTCCTCTCGGGCCTCGGGTCCGCTCCCCTCGGGCCTCGGGTCCGCTCCTCTCGGGCCTCGTGTCCGCTCCTCTCGGGCCTCGGGTCCGCTCCTCTCGGGCCTCGGGTCCGCTCCTCTCGGGCCTCGGGTCCGCTCCTCTCGGGCCTCGGGCCTCGGGTCCGCTCCTCTCGGGCCTCGGGCCTCGGGTCCGCTCCTCTCGGGCCTCGGGCCTCGGGTCCGCTCCTCTCGGGCCTCGGGCCTCGGGTCCGCTCCTCTCGGGCCTCGGGCCTCGGGTCCGCTCCTCTCGGGCCTCGGGCCTCGGGTCCGCTCCTCTCGGGCCTCGGGCCTCGGGTCCGCTCCTCTCGGGCCTCGGGCCTCGGGTCCGCTCCTCTCGGGCCTCGGGCCCGCTCCTCTCGGGCCTCGGGCCCGCTCCTCTCGGGCCTCGGGCCCGCTCCTCTCGGGCCTCGGGCCCGCTCCTCTCGGGCCTCGGGCCTCGGGTCCGCTCCTCTCGGGCCTCGGGTCCGCTCCTCTCGGGCCTCGGGTCCGGCTCCTCTCGGGCCTCGGGTCGCCGCCCTTATATACCCACTCTCGAGCCTCTTGCCTTGGGCCTCAGGTCTGCTCCACTCTGGTCCCGCTCAGGTCCGCTGCCACTCTGGATTTTGAATGGACTGTGAAGGCAACTTCCCATCAGAGCTGTTACTATATGAAGGTGCCATTCAATGGGATTACGATCGGTATCTCTTCCAGATAAGTAATCTTGCTCCTAATATTTTGCTGATGGTTATTGCTCCCGATCTGACACTGAGTGTTTATAAGATAAGTAACTTCCTTATTGTCAGGCTCTTGTTGGAAAACCAGATACTGTACATTATAAAAACATTTCTTCTGAATCACAGTTGTGCCAATACCTTTGTTTGTGTATCATTTGGTTGAGTCTGCTATCATATCCAGCTAGGTTCTGCCTTGTATCTGCTGTACATGTCTCACTGTAAAAGCATCAAGCAGCCTCTTAATTGAAGGATGGTAGTGCTGTGCGTGATTATTCTACATTCAATAACGTCTACTTTCATTACAGGCCCGTATCAGAATTATGCTAAGGTTCTGGCAGTTGGACTAAAGATGTATGAGCATCCTCCCAGTTATAATGGTGAGTTAGAAGACTAAACTTTGCCCTGCGCTTTATCCCGTTGCCTTCTGTAGGGCACGTTTGCAGTAAAGGTTACAGAAGCAGTTGTACCCGACAGGGAGGAAGAAAAGGACTTGTTTACCAGAGCTGAGGGTATAATAATGTATCTGCTGCTCTCCCAATAGCTTGGTGGGTAAGTGCACCACATAATGTCGCGTTGAGCCACATAGACCAGGAATTGCCAGGTTTGGCTGCCAAACTGTGTTTAATCTGGGCAACGTTTTGGGGCACTACAATTGTCCTGTGGGCTGCGGGAGTTAAAAATGCAGCCTGATGATATCTGTTGCCAGTGGTCAGCCGTGGCTCAGTGGGCAGCACTGTCGTATCTGAGTCAGGAGGTCATGGGTTCAAGTCCCACTCCAGAGACTCGAGCACAAAATCTAGGCTGACACTCCAGTGCAGTACTGAGCTGCTGTCTTTTAGATGAGACGTTAAACTGAGGCCCGGTCTGCTCTCAGGTGGACATAAAAGATGCCATGGCACTATTCAAAGAGCAGGGGAGTTCTCCCCGGTGTCCTGGCCAATATTTATCCCCCAATCAGCATCACTAAAAAGAGATTATCTGGTCATTTCATTGCTGATGTGGGACCTTGCTGTGCGCAAATTGGCTGCCGTGTTTCCTACATTACAACAGAGACTACATTTCTAAAGTAGTTCATTGGCTGAAAAGTGCCTTGGGACGTCCTGAGGTTGTGAAAAATGCTGTATAAATGTAATTTCTTTTTTTTTCTTTGAAGAATCTAGAAAGAGGGGATGTTGATATGAGATTTAGGACAGAGATTAGGAGAAACTTTTTACACCGAGGGTTGTGAGGCTGTGGAATGTACAACTGGAGTTAGTGATTGAAGCAGAGACCATGTTGGTTTTTAAGAATAGGTTAGAAAGGTGGTTGAAGGAAAGTGGGATAAAGAGAGAGGGGGCCGGCACATGGATTAGGACTGTTGCCCATGTGAGGATAAACACCAACATGCACGGGTCGGTCTGGACATCCTGTTTCCGTGTTGTAATTTGTACGCATTGTAAGATACCGAGTGATTCCTGCTGCAAAGTGAACATGTGATGTTGGTTGGGGCACAGTCAAACTTGTTTGCGGTAAGGCCACACGGGCGAATAGCTGGCTGGTGCTCACTTCCTCGGCTCACACATCATGTTTGCTTCGGACCAGGTGTGAATGAAATGACTGTGGGTTGAAATTGTGGCACATTGGCCAAACCCAGACGACAACAACAACAACTTGCATTGATACATCGCTTTTAATTTAGTAAAACACCCCAAGGCGCTTTACAGGAGCGTAATCAGACAAAATTTGACACTGAGCCACATAAGGAGATATTAGGACAGGTGACCAAAAGCTCGGTCAAAGAGGTCGGTTATAAGGAGCGTCTTAAAGGGGAAAAGAAAGGTGGAGAGGTTCAGGGAGGAAATTTCAGAGCTTACGGCCTAGGCAGCTGAAGGCACGGCCAATAGTGGAGTGATCAAAATCGGGGATACGCAAGAGGCAAGAATTGGAGGAGCGCAGAGATCTCAGCGGACAACATATATTTACAATCCTCAGCAACACTCTCTTCAAACAAATCACAAGTAAGAAACCAACAAATCTCATGTGTTTAGCAAAAGCAAAATACCACGGATGCTGGAAATCTAAAATAAAAAAAGAAATTGTCGGCAAAGCCCAGTAAGTGAAGCAGGATCTGTGGAGAAAGAAACAGAGTTAACGTTTCAAGTTGAAGACCTGAAAAAAAGCGAGGGGAGAGAAGGAAAGAACAAAAGGGAAGGTCTGTGATAGGGAGAGGGCACAAGTGATTAAATGACAAAAGGGATGATGGTGCAAAACAAGGAAGGTGGTAACGGGACAGGTTAAGAAACAAAAGATTGACCAGGAGTAGCTGTAAATGGCAACAGCAGAACCATTACCAGCACTAGCTAACCGAAAAAATGGGAGCAGTGGTTCTGATCTGAAGTTATTGAAATCAGTGTTGAGTCCGGAAGGTTGTAAAGTGTCTAATCGAAAGATGAGGTGCTGTTCCTCGAGCTCACATTGAGCTTCATTGGAACAGTGTAAGAGGCCGAGGACAGAGAGGTCAGAGTGGGAGAGGGACGGGGAATTAAAATGGCGAGTGACCGGCAGGTCAGGGTCACGCTTGTGGACAGAGCGGAGGTGTTCGGCAAAGCGATCACCCAATCTGCTTTTGGTCTCCCCAGTGTAGAGGAGACCGCATCGTGAGCAGTGAATACAGTTTACTGAATTGAAAGAAGTACAAGTAAATCACTGTTTCACCTGGAAGGAGTGTTTGGGACCCTGGACGGTGGGAAGGGAGGAGGTGAAAGGGCAGGTGTTGCATCTCCTGCGCTCGCACGGGAAGATAGTGGGGAGGGGAGCGGGTGTTGGGGGTGATGGAAGAGTGGACCAGGGTGTCGCTGAGGGAACGGTCCCTTCAGAATGCTGAAAGGGGAGGGGAGGGGAAGATGTGTTTGGTGGTGGGATCGCGCTGAAGATGGTGGAGGATGATACGTTGAATGTGGAGGCTGGTGGGGTGGAAGGTGAGGACAAGGGGGACCCTATCATGGTTCTGGGAGGGAGGGGAAGGGGTGAGGGCAGAAGTGCGGAAAATAGGACGGACACAGCTCAAACACAGCAGAGGGGATACAGTCATCAATGTACCGGAAAAAGAGGTGAGGGAAGGGACCTGAGTAGGACTGGAACAAGGAATGTTCCACGTATCCCACAAAAAGGCAGGCATAGCTGGGACCCATACGGGTTCCCATAGCGACATCTTTTATTTGGAGGAAGCGAGTGGAGTCAAAGGAGAAGTTGTTGAACGTAAGAACAAGTTCAGCCAGGCGGAGGAGGGTGGTGGTGGATGGGGACTGGTTGGGTCTCCACTCAAGGAAGAAACGGAGGGCCCGCAGGCCGTCCTGGTGGGGGATGGAAGTGTAGAGGGACTGGACGTCAGTGGTGAAAAGGAGACGGTTAGGGCCAGGAAACTGGAAACTGTTAAAGTGGCGGAGGGCGTCAGATGTAGGTCGGAAGAGACTGGATGAGTGGAGAAAAAGTAGTCGAGATAGGAGGATATAAGTTCCGTGGGGCAAGAACAGGCTGAAACGATGGGTCTCCCAGAGCAGTCCTGTTTGTGGATCTTGGGAAGGAGGTAGAAGTGGGCTGTGCGGGGTTTGGGGGACTATGAGGTTGGAGGCCATGGGGGGAAGATCTCCAGAGGAGATGAGGTCAGTGGCAGTCTGGGAAATGATGGCTTGATATTCAACAGTAGGGTCATGGTCCAAGAGGTAGGAGGAGGTGTCAGAGAGTTGGCGTTCAGCCACCGCGAGGTAGAGGTCTGTTCACCACAAAACAACAGCGATGCCCTTCTCAGCATGTTTAAAGACAAATGTCAGAGTTGGACCTGAACAAACGGAGTGCTGCGAGTTCAGAGGGAGGTAGGTTAGAGAGAGTGAGGGGAGTGGAGAAATTGAGACAGCTGACGTCACGCTGGCAATTCCCAGTGAAAAGATCAAGAGAGGGTAAGAGGCCAGAGGGAGTGGTCCAGATGGAACGAGAATTCTGAAGACTGGAGAAAGGGTCTGCTGTGTGGAGGGAAGACTCCTGGCCAAAGAAGTCGGCATGGAGGCGAAGGCGACGAAAGAAGAGCTCAGCATCGTGTCGAGCTCGAAATTCATTGAGGTGGAGGCGTAAGGGGATGAAGCTAAGGCCTTTGCTGAGGACTGATCGTTCGGGGTCAGAGAGGGGAAGGTCAGAGGGGATAGTGAAAACACGACCGTGTCCGTCCTATTTCCCGCACTTCTGCCCTCACCCCTTCCCTTCCCTCCCAGAACCATGATAGGATACACCTCCGCTCTGTCTGCAAGTGTGACCCTGACCTAGCGGTCGCTTGCCATTTTAATTCCCTGTCCCACTTCCACTCTGACCTCTCTGTCCTCGGCCTCTTGCACTGTTCCAATGAAGCTCAATGGAAGCCGTTTCCACCTTGCTTGCCTTGCACCATCATCCCTTTTGTCATTTTATCACTCGTGCCCTCTTCCTATCACAGACCTTCCCTTTTGTTCTTTCCTCCCCCCTCCCCCTCCCCCCTCCCCCACTTGCCCTGGCTCTGTACTTGCTCAAAAACTTTAACTCTTTTAACATCTTCCAGTTCTGACAAAAGGGCTTCGACCTGAAACGTTAACTCTGTTTCTTTCTCCCCGGATGCTGCCTGGCTTGCTGAGCTTCTCCAGCATTTTTCAGTATTATTCCTCTTGTGTCTTTGTCCAAATTGGTTATATAAATAGAAAACAATAGTGGTGCTACTACCAATCTCTGGGCAACACCCTGCTAATCCAAAGAATATCCATTTACTCCTACTCTTTGCTTCCTGCCCCCAGCCATCTCTCAATCCACACTGGTTCATTCTTTTTAATACCATGTGTCTTAATTTTTGTAACCAGTTTCTTATGTGTCACCTTACCAAAAACTTTCTGAAAATCCATGTAAACATCCACCACGTATCACTCAGATGCTTCCTTTAAAATTCCGTTAAACTAGTTGAGCACATCCTGCCCTTTACAGGTATACGCTGACAGTCCTTGAATAGAAAGAAAAAGAAAGACTTGAAAGGGTCGTGAATATTTGGAATTCTCTACCCCAGAGGCCTGTGGATTCTCAGTTGTTGAGTATGTTCAAGACTGAGATCGATAGAGTTTTGGACTCGAGGGGCATCAAGGGATATTGGGATCGGGCAGGAAAATGGAGTTGAGGTTGAAGATCAGCCATGATCTGATTGAATGCGGAGCAGGCTCCAGGGGCCGTATGGCCTCCTGCTCCTATTTCTTATGTTATGTTCATTCATAGAGTGCCTTTCATGACCATGGGACATCCCAAAGCGCTTTACAGCCGATGAAGTACTTTTGAAGTGTAGTCACTATTGCAAAGTGGAAGCCAATTTGTGCACAGCAAGGTCCCACAAACTGCAATGATACAAAATGGCCAGATAATCTGTTTGTGATGTTGGTTGAGAGATAAATATTGGCCAGGACACTCCCCTGCTCTTCTTCAAAATAGTGTCATGGGATCTTTTATGTCAACCTGAAAGTTTAAAGTCTCTTCTGAAAGACGGCAACTCCAACATTGCAGTACTCCCTCAGTACTGTGCTGGAGTGCCAACTGAGATTATGTGCTGAAGTCTCTGGAATGGGATTTGAACACACAACTTTCTGACTCACTACCACTGCCACTGAGCCAAGGCTGATACCTAAATAACCCTTTACCTTTCTAAGTGTTCTGTAATTTTATCCCATATTATGGACTGTACAAGTTTATCTACCGAAGTAGGACTGATTGCCATATAATTCCCAGGGTAACCTCCTTCCCATTTTTTTGAGACATGTGATATTTGTGAGCCTCCTTTACCTTGGCACAATTCCTCAAGCTGTGATGTCTGTCCAGCTGCAAGAAAGTGGCCTAACCCTAACGGACGTCTTTCAGTACATATCATTGCCCTAGTAGCCCAGCTTCAGTTCTGGGTGGAGATCTGAACTCCATGAATGGATGGAAAACTCCCATCATCCATATGTAATGTTGCGTTGTGAAAATTCTATGTAAGATTGTTTCATGCAAAGGTCCTTTTTTCATCAAACTGTAAGAAATGCAGCCTAAAAAGGGCTTTTGCGCACAGCGATTTCTGTACTTTATCTTACTATGTCTTACTGCTCCTGTGCATTCAATTAATCAATCTATTAGTTTTAACTCAGATGCATCGGTCTGCTGGTGCGGTATTTTCCACCTTTCAAAAGTCAGGAGAATGTACTGGGCACCGCACATAATCTCCAGTGATACCTGAACTCAGGTTATACCTATCGGGAAACATTGAACAGGCTGGGGCTCTTTTCCCTAGAAAAGAGAAGACTGAGGGGTGACTTGATAGGATTATGAAGGGGTTTGATAGGGTAGATGTAGAGAAGATATTTCCACTTGTGGAGGAGACCAGAACTAGGGGCCATAAATATAAGATAGTCACTAATAAATCCAATAGGGAATTCAGGAGAAACTTCCTTACCCAGAGAGTGGTTAGAATGTAGAACTCGCTACCACAAGGAGTAGTTGAGGCGAAAAACAGAGATTTAACGGCAAGCTAGATAAACACATGAGGGAGAAAGGAATAGAGGATATGCTGATGGGGTTAGATGAAGTAGGGAGGGAGGAGGCGCGTGTGGAGCATAAACACAGGCATGAACCTGTCTCACATCTCTCAGCGATTGGAAAACCTGAATGCAGCTACAACCCTTGAGCCGGTCAAGGACACTGATATTCTGGGTTTTCTGAAGAATGAGTGTGATAATGCACTGCTGTCAGCTATTGAAGAGTCCAGGAAGAGGACTTTTGCAGTGGCAGAGAGGTATTACTGGGAGTCCATGCTGGTGGAATGGGAACATGAGAAGCAGAAAAGATCCTCCATACCCTTCTGGCATCAGGGGAGAATGCTCGACTTCACCCAGGAGACTGAGCCAAGTTTTGTTAGTGAGATGGGGCCACCAGGATGCAGTGCAATGGATGGTGTAGAAGTGGCCTATGCTTGACAGATCTATATTATAATGAGAAGATCGTGAATGGGCATCTACAACCAAACCTAGGAGACCTTTGCAGCATTGTAGCTGAGTCTTTGGATGAATGGCCTGTTTCTCTGCTGTAGATTCTATATAATTCTATGTGATTGAACCACAGTCAAGGAATGATTATTAGTCCCTGACATGGAGAAGAGCACAGGTTTCAGATCAGAGATTCGAGCTGCTTATGGAATCGTGCCTTTGTTGTGAGCACAACACAGAAGAGTTAGGAGAAAGCCCACAGTACAGCAACCTGTTTTAATATTTGTGTCCGGTGTCAGCGTGGCTCAGTGGGTAGCACTCTTGCCTGAGTCAGGTCATGGGTTTAAGTTCCGCTCCAGAGATTTGAGTACATAATCTAGGCTGATACTTCAGTGCTGTACTGAGGGAGTGCTATCACTGTCGGAGGTGCCGTCTTTGGGATGAGATGTTAAACCAAGGCCCCATCTGCCCTCTACAGGTGGGCCTAAAAGATCTCATGGCACTATTTTGAAAAAGAGCAGGGGAGTTCTCCCAGCTGTTCTGGCCAACATTTATTCCTCAACCAGCATCACTAAAACAGTTTATCTGGTCGTTTATCTCATTGCTGTTTGTGGAAACTTGCTGTGCGCAAATTGACTGACATGTTTCCTACTTTACAACAATGATTACATTTCAAAAGTACTTAATTGCCTGTAAAGTGCTTTGGGACGTCCCGAGGTTGTGAAAGGCACTTTATAAATGCCAGTTCTTTTTTGGTGGGTCATTTTTAATTATATTCAGTTACCACAAAATGTAAGGTGTGTCCTCTGGTTGATATTTCTAATTCTTATTGACCATAACATAACAGTTATGAAGATGTTAAGCTGTCGAAGGAAGGCATGGGCTGCTGAATATAAATCTTTGCTGTGATGCAGTGAGCTGCTGAGACAGTCTGTTCGAAGCCTGTGGGTTTGTTTTCTCAGATGTGGTCATTCCGGAGAAGCCAAAACTGAAATTCATTAATAAAGTCCCAAACTACAAGAAACCGAGGCGCTGGATGAAAAGGCTGGGAGATATCCGCGGGCCAGCAACACGAGCCAATACAATCGCCTGGGGGCAGTACGGCATTGTAGTAAGTGTCTGCATTTCCACCACTGTGTAACATTAAAGGGCAATTAAATGCTTTTTGAGTATTTCTCAAAATCAGTTTGATTACTGCCGCGGAGACTCCCCAGTAGGGTCTCCTTCCCTGCCCGAGTGCCCTGGCGATGTCAGTCATGGGGAGTATCCCTGGGCATCCAACAGCTCTGACTTCCGCTGCCCGACTCGGGGATGTGAAGTTGCAGACTAGGAAATCTGTATTCCAATAGGTGGTTCCCCAGGGTGGCCCAGCCCAGCCCCTGAGCAGCCCACAGCAGGCCTGGAGTTGTCTCTCCTTCCCATTCCTGCCCTCAGTTTGTAAGGATCACTCCTGGACACTCCCTCTAACTGATGTCACCAGAGCAGTCGAGTAAGGAGCAAGGCCTTCCTCACCTGTCTCCAAGGTGATGATAAAACATGTTGGAGTATTTGGAAAGACCATTTTCTTACATATAGACAGAGAAGGGGAGGTACTGTTATCAAAAAGGACCCTCTGTGCACTTTCATTTTCCTTCAAAATGAGCTGCAACATTGTGCGTGAGCAAAATCTTTACCGGTGGCAACCAATGAGGTGCCGATACTGGTTCTAGCAGATGAGCGCAGACAGTGGGGCGGAGCGCAGACAGTGGGGCGGAGCGCAGACACTCTACATTTCGGGTAATGTGGAGGATGCACAAAGGACCTGGGATTGGACGGGGGAAATCCTGAGAGTGATGGAATAAATATGGAATAATCGTTCACTCCAAATTGATCCACCTGTAGTTATCCAATATCTGAAATGATGCAGCAAATAGCTAAACTTAAAAAAATATCTACCTGACTGTAGTAAACACTAAAAGCACAGTACTGTATCTTGCTATAAACATCCAGGGGCTGAGAAAGAGGGACCTCATGGCACAAAATGTAGTCCTCAGCTGCTGAATATAATGCAGCACAATCTCAGTCAGTCACTCTTGCATAAAGTGATGGCCTTCCCAGATTGATCTAAAGTGACACCAATTGTATCTGCTGGATGTTTTCTCATGGGCAGAGAATGTTGCCTGAAGCAGAAACAGTGCATGTACCCTGAATCCTTGTATAACACAGTTCAATACAGACAATGAGGGACAGTCTAACCAAAGCAAAATGTTCCATTTAAAAATCAGTTGTAATGCCAATGTTCCTTTCATTGCCACCACATGTACTTACTTTGCCTTCTTTCCTCCCTCCCACCCTCTTCCCCCTCCGCCCGCTCTTCCCCCTCCGCCCGCTCTTCCCCCTCCGCCCGCTCTTCCCCCTCCGCCCGCTCTTCCCCCTCCGCCCGCTCTTCCCCCTCCGCCCGCTCTTCCCCCTCCGCCCGCTCTTCCCCCTCCGCCCGCTCTTCCCCCTCCGCCCGCTCTTCCCCCTCCGCCCGCTCTCTCTCCACAGGCTCTTGGAGGTGGCTACCTTCACTGGGGTCACTTTGAGATGATGCGTCTCACCATTAACCGACGCATGGATCCTAAAATCATGTTTGCTCGCTGGCGTGTAAATGCTCCGTATAAACCCATCACACGCAAAGGACTGGGTCAGAGAATGGGCGGTGGGAAAGGGGCCATCGACCACTATGTCACTCCCGTCAGGTATGGCCGGATTATACTGGAGTTTGGTGGGAAGTGCGAGTTTGAGGAGGTGGAGCCCATCCTATCAGAAGTTGCCAAGAAGCTGCCATTTCCTGCAAAGGCCGTTAGCAAGAAATCCCTGGAGGAGCTGATGAAGGAAGATGCACAGAAGGCCGAGAATAACCAGAATCCCTGGACCTTTGAAAGAATTGCAACCATGAACATGATGGGCATCCGCAAAGTGTTGAGTCCATTTGATTTAAAATACCATGGCAAATTCAGTGGGAAATTTCGTGTTCCTAATCGTGTGTGAAGATTAATAAATTTGGCAAAATGTTTTGTTTTAATCTATTTGTTTCTCGTTGAATAACTGGATTTATATCAAAGTATCTCCGCAGCACACATTTTAAAAACATAGAATGCATCTTCAGAATGGAAGCACCTTGCCTGTGAGTCAGGTTGTAGGTTCAGGTCCCGTTCCAGTGTCTACTGATGGAGTGTTGGACAAGACGTTAACCTGAGGTCCTGTCAGGTGGACATAAAAGATCCCATGGCTGTATTAAAAGACAAGCAGGGAGTTCTCCCAATCTCCTGGCCAGTGATTTCCACCCCTCCCCCCATCCAACACCACCAAATCATAGAATGATACAGCACAGAAGGAGGCCATTCGGCCCATCATTGTCCGTGCCAGCTCTTTGAAAGAGCTTTCCAATTAGTCCTGCTCCTCTGCTCTTTCTCCATAGCCTTGCAAATTTTTCCTTTTCAAGTATTTATCCAATTCCCTTTTGAAAGTTATTATTGAATCTGCTTCCACCACCCTTTCAGGCAGCGCATTCCAGATCATAACAACTCGCTGTGTTTTTAAAAAAAATTCTCCTCATCTCCCCTCTGGTTCTTTTGCCAATCTTTCAATTGCAAATTCTTTCTTTTCAGATCAAGGCTAGATTTTTTTGGATACACACGATTTGCAGTTCGTTAGTCCCCGTGCATTTTTCCCTGCTAAACCAAACTGAAGAATTTCTGCAAAACCAGTTGATTCAGGAAACAAAAACAGAATACAAGGAGATTAATCATTGCCATTCCCCGAGCAGACTGTCAATGTCATTTGGAAGAACGCCTCGTCACCAGAACTTTCAAACAAGCACCAAGACATAGCTTGGCTGGTGGTGAGAAGGGCCCTTCCTGTCAGATCCTTCATGCACTCCCGGACTCTCAGCGCCACCGCACGCTGTCCCCGAGGAGGCTGCGGTGCAGACGAAACCATCACCCATCTCCTTCTGGAATGCGCCTTTGCAAGGAAGGTCTGGAGAGAGATGCAGTGGTATCTGTCCAGTTTCGTCCCGAGCAGTTCCGTAACACAGGACTCTGTTCTCTACGGACTGTTCCCGGGGACGCACACCGAGACAGACATCAACTGCTGCTGGAAGACCATCAACTCGGTGAAAGACGCCCCTTGGTCTGCCCGAAACCTGCTGGTCTTCCAGTGCACAGAGCTGTCCTCGACCGAGTGTTGCAGACTGGCACATTCCAAGGTCCAGGACTACGTGCTGAGGGACACACTGAGGCTGGGTGCTGCCACCGCAAAGGCTCTGTGGAGAAAGGCAACCATTTAGAGCCTTCCCGCCATTGTATACCGAGGGGCTGCAATCAGGGAAAAACACCCTCAGGCAGAATGTAGAATTCCCACAGACTAGTCAAGCAACAGCCTGACATAGCCATACTCACAGAATCATACCTTTCAGCCAATGTCCCAGACTCTTCCATCACCATCCCTGGGTATGTCCTGTCCCACCGGCAGAAAAGACCCACCAGATGTAGCGGTACAGTGATACACAGTCAGGAGGGAGGGGCCCTGGGAGTCCTCAACATTGACTCCAGACCCCATGAAATCTCATGGCATCAGGTCAAATATGGGCAAGGAAACCTGCTGATTACCACATACCGTCCTCCCTCAGCTGATGAACCAGTCCTCCTCCATGTTGAGCATCACTTGGAGGAAGCACTGAGGGTAGCAAGGGCACAGAATGTACTCTGGGTGGGGGACTTCAATGTCCATCACCAAGAGTGGCTCGGTAGCACCACTACTGACCAAGCTGACCAAGTCCTGAAGGACATGGCTGCCCGACTAGACCTGCGGCAGGTGGTGAGCGAACCAACACGAGGGAAAAACCTACTTGACCTCGTCCTCACCAAACTACCTGTCGCAGATGCATCTGTCCATGACAGTATTGGTAGGAGTGACCTCCGCACAGTCCTTGTGGAGACGAAGTCGCATCTTCACACTGAGGATACCATCCAACGTGTTGTGTGGCACTACCACCGTGCTAAATGGTATAGATTCAGAACAGATCTAGCAGCTCAAAACTGGGCATCCATGAGGCGCTGTGGGCCATCAGCAGCAGCAGAATTGTATTCCTGCACAATCTGTAACCTCATGGCCTGGCATATTCCTCACTCTACCATGACCAACAAGCCAGGGGATCAACCCCGGATCAATGAGGAGTGTAGAAGAGCATGCCAGGAGCAGCACCAGGCGAACCTAAAAATGAGGTGCCAACCTGGTGAAGCTACAACTCAGGACTACATGCATGCTAAACAGCGGAAGCAACATGCTATAGACAGAGCTAAGCAATTCCACAATCAATGGATCAGATCAAAGCTCTGCAGTCCTGCCACATCCAGTTGTGAATGGTGGTGGACAATTAAACAACTAATGGGAAGAGGAGGCTCTGTAAACATCCCCATCCTCAATGATGGCAGAGTCCAGTATGTGAGTGCAAAAGACTAGGCTGAAAAATTTGCAACCATCTTCAGCTAGATGTGCCAAGTGGATAATCCATCTCGGCCTCCTCCCGATATCCCCACCATCACAGAAGCCAGTCTTCAGCCAATTCGATTCACTCCACATGATATCAAGAAACGGCTGAGTGCACTGGATACAGCAAAGGCTATGGGCCCCGACAACGTCCCAGCTGTAGTGCTGAAGACTTGTGCTCCAGAACTAGCCGCGCCTCTAGCCAAACTGTTCCAGTACAGCTACAACACTGGCATCTACCCGACAATGTGGAAAATTGCCCAGGTATGTCCTGTCCACAAAAAGCAGGACAAATCCAATCCAGCCAATTACCGCCCCATCAGTCTACTCTCAAATCATCAGCAAAGTGATGGAAGGTGTCGTCGACAGTGCTATCAAGCGGCACTTACTCACCAATAACCTGCTCACCGATGCTCAGTTTGGATTCTGCCAGGACCACTCGGCTCCAGACCTCATCACAGCCTTGGCCCAAACATGGACAAAAGAGCTGAATTCCAGAGGTGAGGTGAGAGTGACTGCCCTTGACATCAAGGCAGCATTTGACCGAGTGTGGCACCAAGGAGCCCTAGTAAAATTGAAGTCAATGGGAATCAGGGGGAAAACTCTCCTGTGGCTGGAGTCATACCTAGTACAAAGGAAGATGGTAGTGGTTGTTGGAGGCCAATCATCTCAGCCCCAGGACATTGCTGCAGGAGTTCCTCAGGGCAGTGTCCTAGGCCCAACCATCGTCAGCTGCTTCATCAATGACCTTCCCTCCATCATAAGGTCAGAAATGGGGATATTTGCTGATGATTGCACAGTGTTCAGTTCCATTCACAACCCTTCAGATAATGAAGCAGTCCAAGCCCGCATACAGCAAGACCTGGACAACATCCAGGCTTGGGCTCATAAGTGGCAAGTAACATTCGCGCCAGACAAGTGCCAGGTAATGACTATCTCCAACAAGAGAGAGTCTAACCACCTCCCCTTGACATTCAACAGCATTACCATCACCAAATTCCCCACTATCAACATCCTGGGGGTCACCATTGACCAGAAACTTAACTGGACCAGCCACATAAACACTGTGGCTACGAGAGCAGGTCAGAGGCTGGGTATTCTGTGGCGAGTGACTCACCTCCTGACTCCCCAAAGCCTTTCCACCATCTACAAGGCACAAGTCAGGAGTGTGATGGAATACTCTCCACTTGCCTGGATGAGTGCAGCTCCAACAACATTCAAAAAGCTCGACACCATCCAGGAGAAAGCAGCCCGCTTGATTGGCACCTCATCCACCACCCTAAACATTCACTCTCTTCACCACCGGCGCACTGTGGCTGCAGTGTGCACCATCCACAGGATGCACTGCAGCTACTCGCCAAGGCTTCTTTGACAGCACCTCCCAAACCCGTGACCTCTACCCTATGGAAGGACAAGGCCAGCAGGCACATGGGAACAACACCACCTGCACGTTCCCCTCCAAGTCACACACCATCCCGACTTGGAAATATATCGCCGTTCCTTCATCGTCGCTGGGTCAAAATCCTGGAACTCCCTTCCTAACAGCACTGTGGGAGAACCTTCACCACACGGACTGCAGCGGTTCAAGAAGGCGGCTCACTACCACCTTCTCGAGGGCAATTAGGATGGGCAGTATATACTGGCCTTGCCAGCGACACCCACATCCCATGAACGAATAAAAAAAAAGGAGAAAGAGATAGAGCGAGTAATTATAGGTCATTCAGTCTAACCTCGGTGGTGGGCAAATTATTGGAATCGATTCTGAGGGACAGCATAAATCATCATTTAGAAAGGCACGGGTTAATCAACGACAGCCAGCATGGATTTGTTAAGGGATGGTTGTGTCTGACTAATTTGATTACATTTTTTGAGGAGGTAACAAGGAGGGTCGATGAGGGTAACGCGTTTGATGTCGTGTACATGGATTTTAGCAAGGCTTTTGACAAGGTTCCACATGGCAGAGTGGTCAAAAAAATAAAAGCCCATGGGATCCAAGGGAAAGTGGCTAGTTGGATCTAAAATTGGCTCAGTGGCAGGAAGCAAAGGGTAATGGTTGATGGGTGTTTTTGCGACTGGAAGGCTGTTTCCAGTGGGGTTCTGCAGGGCTCAGTACTAGGCCCCTTGCTTTTTGTGGTCTGTATTAATGATTTGGACTTGAATGTGAGGGGCTTGATCAAGAAGTTTGCAGATGATACAAAAATTAGCCGTGTGGTTGATAATGAGGAGGAAAGCTGTAAACTGCAGGAAGATATCAATGGACTGGTCAGGTGGGCAGAAATGTGGCAAATGGAATTCAACCCGGAGAAGTGTGAGGTAATAAATTTGGGGAGGGCAAACAAGGCAAGGGAGTACTCAATAATTGGGAGGATACTGAGAGGTGTAGAGGAACAAAGAGTCCTTGGAGAGCATGTCCACAGATCTCTGAAGGTAGCAGGACAGGTAGATGAGGTGGTTAAAAAGGCATATGGAATACTTTCCTTTATTAGCTGAGGCACAGAATAAAAGAGCAGGGAGGTTATGCAAGAACTGTATAAAACACTGTTTAGGCCACAGCTTGAGTACTGTGTACAGTTCTGGTCACCACATTACAGGAAGGATGTGATTGCACTAGAGAGGGTACAGAGAAGATTTACGAGGATTTTGCCAGAGCTGGAGAATTTTAGCTATGAGAAAAGATTAAATAGGCTGGGGTTGTTTTCTTTGGAACAAAGATGGCTGAGGGGAGATTTAATTGAGGTATTTAAAATTATGACGGGACTAGATGGAGTGGATAGGGAGGATGTATTTCCCTTAGCAGAGGGGTCAATATATTTAAAGTGATTGGTGGAAGGATTAGAGGGGAGTTGAGAATTTTTTTCACCCAGAGGGTGGTGGGGGTCTGGAACTCTCTGCCTGAAAGGGTAGTAGAGGCAGAAACCCTCAACTCATTTAAAAAATACCTGGATGAGCACTTGAAGTGCCGTAACCTACAGGGCTACGGACCTGTGCTGGAAAGTGGGATTAAGCTGGTTAGCTCTTTTGTTGACCAGCACAGACACAATGGGCCGAATGGCCTCCTTCTATGCCGTAACTTTCTACGATTCTACTGTTAAGTTAACAACAGCTGAGTTCATTCAAGGGTCAGTTAAGGGCTGCAGACAATCTGGCTCTGTATTTTGTGCTCTTGGGGAGTTCTCTATACTTATTTTTGTCAAAGTGTGACAGAAATTGGCTGATGGACAGGAGATGCTAGGTGTACTGTTTCCGTCATATTAGCAGTGAATCTCCCTGGCACTCCATGGTTCACAGTGAGTGAGAGGAAGTCCTGTTTTATAAGAACAGAAACATCATCCTATGTGAAACACAAAGTATTATTCTGTTGCTAAAGTGTGGCGCTTCAAGGCTATAAAGTCTAATTGTTGTTAAGTAAGCAAATAAATAAAACCTCTCTTCCCTCCTAATATCCTCTTTAGCCTCATATTTGGAGTGTTATTTAGTTCTCTATAGGTAGCAATGGTACACGTAAACAGGCAGCTTCCCTGCACTGTCTGCAAATCAGTACATTAATAATTCAACACAGTATCCAACCTGTACAGGGTCTAAAAGTAGAAAAAATAACACAAGGCTCTAAAGTTCTGCTTTATAACAACTTTGATTACAGAAACTGCCCTGTTCTAATGTTCCTTCCACTTGCTTCTTGTATACGTTGCATCAACTTGGACAACAGATGATGCTGGCGGAACAAAAGCAGCTCAAGGCAAAGGGGACGCAAAAGCTAACAGCAGCACTGGGGTACCTCATTTGGCCTCAGTCCCGCAGTGTTACTACATTAAAGACACTACATAAATGCAAGTTGTTGATATGGGGGGGGGGGGGAATGAGCAGGACTCCTTCTGATTCACGTCCCCTGATTCCTGCTGGGAAGTGTGTACATGAGGATAGATTGGGCTCAGTCCCAATGTCCTCACACACTTAGACTGCCAATTCACTATGCTCACACACAAGGATTAGCCAAGGGGCAAGGGGCAAGGGGCAAGGGGCAAGCCAAGGCTGCTGCCACCGATGGAACCGTAACCAGAACTTGTCAGACTTCAGGAGGGGAGGGGAACAAATAAATATTAATCGTGATCCTTCAGTGCTGGGATGGAACAAATCTTCTACCGTCAATCATTACATTTATACCCACAATCATTCTCCACTCTTTATCTGGGTCATCTCTTCAAACAGGTTGAAATGAATCGTTTATTCATTGTTGGGAATAAATTAGTTGCTTACTGTGGACAAGAAGTGTCCTGATACAAAGTGAAATCAAACTTTGACCCTTTGACAGCTGAGCCTGTATCCCCGATGCCCTAACACAGACCCTTGACACCAGCCCCTCTGCACTGCCTTCAGTGTTTGAAGTTCTCCTATTTGTCAGTGGCTATCTATACAGGTGCTTTTTAAATCAACCTGTCGGTGGTCTGCCAATTGAGCTGAATGAAAGTACATATTTCCTGATGGCTTTCTCTGGGTGGTAACGATGTTCCACTACTAATTTAGTCTGACTATACACCTAATGGACCTATTTTGTGCACATCCGCATGGTATTGAAAATAATGGTTTCCTTGGCGATAATAAATATAACTTGTAATCAGTTGTGATTGCTCCATCTAAAATTTCTGTGGTACTCTGGAAAGAGGGATCTATCCTTTCACGAGAAGGACAGGCTAGGTCAGGACTCTGCATGCTGCCTAGTGAAATTGATAGCAGGTCAGATCATTTGCAAAGCCCCCTTTACAAAAATGGTTCTTTTCCCATAGATCCAATCATTTGGACTAGTTAATCAAGGTTTTGCCTTAAGAATGTTTCTTCCCTCCCTCCCTCACACCCCTCCCCCCCCAGAGAAGTCAACTTGAGCTGCTATATGTAAAACCCTGTAAAAGCCCTGGCTTCACAGGATGAATTTGGCTTCTGTTTAGCTCAAACCCTGAGTTGGATCTCACAAGCCATGATGTGGGAAATCTTTAAAAAGTTGGTAGTGCTGGTTTTCAAAAAATTGGAAGTACAGAGTCAGTAAGTTTGATATGGTATGGTCTTTTGAAACTTGTGAGACCCCTTGTCACTTTGTCACTTAAATTTGTTGATAGACATTTCAGTAGGATACAGCTCTGTACTGAGCAAGGCTTTCACCTAGAAGATCACAAGCCATGTTCATGTTCTTGAAAGTCTACTTGAATTGGGTCATGATGATGGAATCTCAAACACAGAGAAGATATATTCATATCACAATCGTTGAACGAAGGGCTCATGCTCCAACGGCTAATGCACCAACACAAGTTGACGGTGCTTATATGTAGGATGCATGAGAACGCATGCTGCTAATTCCTAAATGGGGGCATTCATGGCTTTAAAGGGTTCCCAATGTTGTCTCTTGTAACAAGCTTCACTGTGGAAATGCCCAGTGATGTGGCTGAGCTGGGTCATTGATTCAAGCAAGGGAAGCCCTGCAGACAAAGATGACAACTCACCAGAAGACAAAGGATAGATTGGGCAATATCCCACTGTAGGACCACTTTTCATGATACAGTGATGGCTGCGTCTTGGTAGTTGGTACCAGCCCACTGAAGCAAAATAATACACATGGATAGACATGAATTGCCAGAGAAAGTAGTAATGAAATACCAGAACTAATTTGTAGTGTTAGTTGACAGTGTCAGTAACATTTATCCCTCAACCAACACCTAAAACAGATTATCTGGTCATTATCACATTGCTGTTTGTGGGATCTTGCTGTGTGCAAATTGGCTGCCACGTATCTTACAACAGTGACTACACTTCAAAGGTACTTCATTGGCTATAAAGCACTTTGGGACAAGCTGAGGTCATGAAAGGTGCTATATAAATGCAAGTCATTCTTTCTTTAGTGTCAGTTGAGGTGCATCAGAGTTTTATGACAGATGCCGTTAAACTTGGCCACGAAGATTTTGTACGGGTATGCAGGGTGCTAATGGAGGCTCATAGAATCATAGCGGAGCGGAGGGAGCGTCCGATAAAAGGCGGGATTTCAGAGCGCTGAGAGGAGCCGAGCCGAGCGGAGCTGCGACCGAGTTCGAAGTGACGTCAGGAATCAGATCGGGACGCGACACAGGGGAGGCACCTGATTGGTGAGTAGGTTCAGGTGAGTATTTCTACTTATCTACAGTAACTAAAGTAAAAGGAAAGGGAAGGTCTGCAGGTCTTATAGGAAGTAGCGTTTATTTTTTAGTGAATCAAGGTCCCGAGTGTAGTTAACATTCTCTAAATTGAGAACAATTTAAAGGAGTAAACTCCTTAAAGGGAGTGGTAAGTAGTTTTTCTTTCCTTTTTTTTCTCTTGACATTGTAGTTGTTCTTAAGCTAATTTAAGGGTTAAGTCATGGCAGGAGATCCCAGGGCCGTGTCATGTTCCTCTTGTGGGATGTGGGAATTCAGGGCTCCTTCCTGTATCCCTGATTCCTTCACCTGCGGGAAGTGTGTCCAGCTGCAGCTATTGTTTGACCGCTTGACGGCTCTGGAGCTGCGGATGGATTCACTTTGGAGCATCCGCGATGCTGAGAAAGTCGTGGATAGCACGTTCAGTGAGTTGGTCACACCGCAGATAAAAATTACTGAGGGAGATAGTGAATGGGTGACCAACAGACAGAGGAAGAGTAGGAAGGCAGTGCAGGGGTCCCCTGCGGTCATCTCCCTCCAAAACAGGTATACCGTTTTGGATACTGTTGGGGGAGATGGCTCACCAGGGGAAGGTGGCAGTGGCCAGGTTCATGGCACCGTGGCTGGCTCTGCTGCACAGGAGGGCAGGAAAAAGAGTGGCAGAGCTATAGTGATAGGGGACTCGATTGCAAGGGGAATAGACAGGCGTTTCTGCGGACGCAACCGAGACTCCAGGATGGTATGTTGCCTCCCTGGTGCAAGGGTCAAGGATGTCTCGGAGCGGCTGCAGGACATTCTGGAGGGGGAGGGTGAACAGCCAGTTGTCGTGGTGCATATAGGCACCAATGATATAGGTAAAAAACAGGATGAGGTCCTACAAGCTGAATTTAGGGAGTTAGGAGTTAAACTAAAGAGTAGGACCTCAAAGGTAGTAATCTCAGGATTGCTACCAGTGCCACGGGTTAGTCAGAGTAGGAATGACAGGATAGCTAAGATGAATACGTGGCTTGAGAGATGGTGCAAGAGGGAGGGATTCAAATTCCTGGGCCATTGGAACCGGTTCTGGGGGAGGTGGGACCAGTACAAATTGGACGGTCTGCATCTGGGCAGGCTGGAACCAATGTCCTAGGGGGAGTGTTTGCCAGTGCTGATGGGGAGGGTTTAAACTAATGTGGCAGGGGGATGGGAACCGATGCAGGAAGTCAGTGGGAAATAAAGTGGTGACAGAAACAAAAGGCAGTAAGGGAGAGTGTACAGAACATGACCGGACAGATGGTCTGAGAAAGCAGGGCAAAGACCAAGGGAAGTCTAGATTAAACTGCATTTATTTCAATGCAAGAAGTCTGATGGGCAAGGCAGATGAACTCAGGGCATGGATGGGTACATGGGACTGGGATGTTATAGCTATTACTGAAACATGGCTAAGGGAGGGGCAGGACTGGCAGCTCAATGTTCCAGGGTACAGATGCTATAGGAAAGATAGAGCAGGAGGTAAGAGAGGAGGGGGAGTTGCGTTCTTGATTAGGGAGAACATCACGGCAGTAGTGAGAGGGGATATATCCGAGGGTTCGCCCACTGAGTCTATATGGGTAGAACTGAAAAATAAGAAGGGAGAGATCACTTTGATAGGATTGTACCACAGACCCCCAAATAGTCAACGGGAAATTGAGGAGCAAATATGTAAGGAGATTACAGACAGCTGCAAGAAAAATAGGGTGGTAATAGTAGGGGACTTTAACTTTCCCAACATTGACTGGGACAGCCATAGCATTAGGGGCTTGGACGGAGAGAAATTTGTTGAGTGTATTCAGGAGGAATTTCTCATTCAGTATGTGGATGGCCCGACGAGAGAGGGGGCAAAACTTGACCTCCTCTTGGGAAATAAGGAAGGGCAGGTGACAGAAGTGTTAGTGAGGGATCACTTTGGGACCAGTGATCATAATTCCATTAGTTTTAAGATAGCTATGGAGAATGATAGGTCTGGCCCAAAAGTTAAAATTCTAAATTGGGGAAAGGCCAATTTTGATGGTATTAGACAGGAACTTTCAGAAGTTGATTGGGAGAGTCTGTTGGCAGGCAAAGGGACGTCTGGTAAGTGGGAGGCTTTCAAAAGTGTGTTAACCAGGGTTCAGGGTAAGCACATTCCTTATAAAGTGAAGGGCAAGGCTGGTAGAAGTAGGGAACCTTGGATGACTCGGGAGATTGAGGCACTAGTCAAAAAGAAGAAGGAGGCATATGACATGCATAGGCAGCTGGGATCAAGTGGATCCCTTGAAGAGTATAGAGATTGCCAGAGTAGAGTTAAGAGAGAAATCAGGAGGGCAAAAAGGGGATATGAGATTGCTTTGGCAGATCAGGCAAAGGTGAATCCAAAGAGCTTCTACAAATACATAAAGGGCAAAAGGGTAACTAGGGAGAGAGTAGGGCCTCTTAAGGATCAACAAGGTCATCTATGTGCGGAACCACAAGAGATGGGTGAGATCCTGAATGAATATTTCACATCGGTATTTACGATTGAGAAAGGCATGGCTGTTAGGGAACTTGGGGAAATAAATAGTGATGTCTTGAGGAGTGTACATATTACAGAGAGGGAGGTGCTGGAAGTCTTAACGCGCATCAAGGTAGATAAATCTCCGGGACCTGATGAAATGTATCCCAGGACGTTATGGGAGGTTAGGGAGGAAATTGCGGGTCCCCTAGCAGAGATATTTGAATCATCCACCGCTACAGGTGAGGTGCCTGAAGATTGGAGGGTAGCAAATGTTGTGCCTTGTTTAAGAAGGGCGGCAGGGAAAAGCCTGGGAACTACAGACCAGTGAGCCTGACATCTGTAGTGGGTAAGTTGTTAGAGGGTATTCTGAGGGACAGGATCTACAGGCATTTTGGAGAGGCAGGGACTAATTAGGAACAGTCAGCATGGTTTTGTGAGAGGAAAATCATGTCTCACGAATTTGATTGAGTTTTTTGAAGGGGTAACCAAGAAGATAGATGAGGGCTGTGCAGTAGACGTGGTCTACATGGACTTCAGCAAAGCATTTGACAAGGTACCGCATGGTAGGTTGTTACATAAGGTTAAATCTCATGGGATCCAAGGTGAGGTAGCCAATTGGATACAAAATTGGATTGACGACAGAAGACAGAGGGTGGTTGTAGAGGGTTGTATTTCAAACTGGATGCCTGTGTCCAGCGGTGTGCCTCAGGGATCGGTGCTGGGTCCGCTGTTATTTGTTATTTATATTAATGATTTGGATGAGAATTTAGGAGGCATGGTAGTAAGTTTGCAGATGACACCAAGATTGGTGGCATTGTGGACAGTGAAGAAGGTTATCTAGGATTGCAACGGGATCTTGATAAATTGGGCCAGTGGGCCGATGAATGGCAGATGGAGTTTAATTTAGATAAATGTGAGGTGATGCATTTTGGTAGATCGAATCGGGCCAGGACCTACTCCGTTAATGGTAGGGCGTTGGGGAGAGTTATAGAACAAAGAGATCTGGGAGTACAGATTCATAGCTCCTTGAAAGTGGAGTCACAGGTGGATAGGGTGGTGAAGAAGGCATTCAGCATGCTTGGTTTCATTGGTCAGAACATTGAATGCAGGAGTTGGGATGTCTTGTTGAAGTTGTACAGGGCATTGGTGAGGCCACACTTGGAGTACTGTGTACAGTTCTGGTCACCCTATTATAGAAAGGATATTATTAAACTAGAATGAGTGCAGAAAAGATTTTACTAGGATGCTACCGGGACTTGATGGTTTGACTTACAGGGAGAGGTTAGACAGACTGGGACTTTTTTCCCTGGAGTGTAGGAGGTTAAGGGGTGATCTTATAGAAGTCTATAAAATAATGAGGGGCATAGATAAGGTCGATAGTCAAAATCTTTTCCAAAGGTAGGGGAGTCTATAACGAGGGTGGCATAGATTTAAGGTGAGAGGGGAGAGATACAAAAGGGTCCAGAGGGGCAATTTTTTCACTCAAAGGGTGGTGAGTGTCTGGAACGAGCTGCCAGAGGCAGTAGTAGAGGCGGGTACAATTTGTCTTTTAAAAAGCATTTGGACAGTTACATGGGGAAGATGGGTATAGAGGGATATGGGCCAAGTGCAGGCAATTGGGACTAGCTTAGTCGTATAAACTGGGCGACATGAACATGTTGGGCCGAAGGGCCTTGTTTCCATGTTGTAACTTCTATGATTCTATACTGAATATGTTGTTGACATTTAGAACTATAGAAGATAGCAAGAATATAAAGCACCTTCACATCCTCAGGACATCGTAAAATGATTCACAGATAATGAATTACTTTTGAAGTATAGTCACTACTGGTATGTGGGCAAACACGGCAGTCTGATGGGCGGGAGGACAGTCAGTGTGAGGGGGGGTCTGATGGGCGGGAGGACAGTCAGTGTGTGAGGGGGGGTCTGATGGGCGGGAGGACAGTCAGTATGAGGGGGGGGTCTGATGGGCGGGAGGACAGTCAGTGTGGGGGGGGGGGTCTGATGGGCGGGAGGTCAGTCAGTATGAGGGGGGGGTCTGATGGGCGGGAGGACAGTCAGTGTGAGGGGGGGGTCTGATGGGCGGGAGGACAGTCAGTATGAGGGGAGGGTCTGATGGGCGGGAGGACAGTCAGTGTGGGGGGGGGGGTCTGATGGGCGGGAGGACAGTCAGTGTGAGGGGGGGGTCTGATGGGCGGGAGGACAGTCAGTGTGAGGGGGGGGTCTGATGGGCGGGAGGACAGTCAGTGTGAGGGGGGGGTCTGATGGGCGGGAGGACAGTCGGTGTGAGGGGGGGGGTCTGATGGGCAGGAGGACAGTCAGTGTGAGGGGGGGGTCTGATGGGCGGGAGGGACAGTTGAGTGTGAGGGGGGGGTCTGATGGGCGGGAGGACAGTCGGTGTGAGGGGGGGGGTCTGATGGGCGGGAGGACAGTCGGTGTGAGGGGGGGGGTCTGATGGGCGGGAGGACAGTCAGTGTGAGGGGGGGTCTGATGGGGCGGGAGGACAGTCGGTGTGAGGGGGGGTGTCTGATGGGCGGGAGGACAGTCAGTGTGAGGGGGGGGGTCTGATGGGCGAGAGGACAGTCAGTGTGAGGGGGGGGGTCTGATGGGCGGGAGACAGTCAGTGTGGGGGGGGGTCTGATGGGCGGGAGGACAGTCAGTGTGAGGGGGGGGGTCTGATGGGCAGGAGGACAGTCAGTGTGAGGGGGGGTGGTCTGATGGGCGGGAGGACAGTCAGTGTGAGGGGGGGGTCTGATGGGCGGGAGGACAGTCAGTGTGAGGGGGGGGTCTGATGGGCAGGAGGACAGTCAGTGTGAGGGGGGGGTCTGATGGGCGGGAGGGACAGTCAGTATGAGGGGGGGGGTCTGATGGGCGGGAGGACAGTCAGTGTGAGGGGGGGGTCTGATGGGCAGGAGGACAGTCAGTGTGAGGGGGGGGTCTGATGGGCAGGAGGACAGTCAGTGTGAGGGGGGGGGGGTCTGATGGGGCGGGAGGACAGTCAGTGTGTGAGGGGGGGGTCTGATGGGCAGGAGGACAGTCAGTGTGTGAGGGGCGGGGTCTGATGGGCAGGAGGACAGTCAGTGTGGGGGGGGGGGTCTGATGGGCAGGAGGACAGTCAGTGTGAGGGGGGGGTCTGATGGGCAGGAGGACAGTCAGTGTGGGGGGGGGGGGTCTGATGGGCGGGAGGACAGTCAGTGTGGAGGGGGGGGTCTGATGTGCAGGAGGACAGTCAGTGTGTGAGGGGGGGGGGTCTGATGGGCAGGAGGACAGTCAGTGTGAGGGGGGGGTCTGATGGGCAGGAGGACAGTCAGTATGAGGGGGGGGTCTGATGGGCGGGAGGACAGTCAGTGTGGGGGGGGGGGTCTGATGGGGCAGGAGGACAGTCAGTGTGAGGGGGGGGGGTCTGATGGGCGGGAGGACAGTCAGTGTGGGGGGGGGGTCTGATGGGCAGGAGGACAGTCAGTGTGAGGGGGGGGTCTTGATGGGCAGGAGGACAGTCAGTGTGAGGGGGGGGGGGTCTGATGGGCGGGAGGACAGTCAGTGTGAGGGGGGGGGGTCCTGATGGGCAGGAGGACAGTCAGTGTGAGGGGGGGGGGTCTGATGGGCGGGAGGACAGTCAGTGTGAGGGGGGGGGTCTGATGGGCAGGAGGACAGTCAGTGTGAGGGGGGGGGGGTCTGATGGGCGGGAGGACAGTCGTCGTGTTGGGGGGGGTCTGATGGGCAGGAGGACAGTCAGTGTGAGGGGGGGGGTCTGATGGGCGGGAGGACAGTCAGTGTGAGGGGGGGGGTCTGATGGGCGGGAGGACAGTCAGTGTGGGGGGGGGTCTGATGGGCGGAAGGACAGTCAGTGTGAGGGGGGGGTCTGATGGGCAGGAGGACAGTCAGTGTGAGGGGGGGGGTCTGATGGGCGGAAGGACAGTCGGTGTGAGGGGGGGGGTCTGATGGGCGGAGGACAGTCAGTGTGGGGGGGGGGGTCTGATGGGCAGGAGGACAGTCAGTGTGAGGGGGGGGTCTGATGGGCAGGAGGACAGTCAGTGTGAGGGGGGGGTCTGATGGGCAGGAGGACAGTCAGTGTGTGAGGGGGGGGGGGGGTCTGATGGGCGGGAGGACAGTCAGTGTGAGGGGGGGGTCTGATGGGCAGGAGGACAGTCAGTGTGAGGGGGGGGTCTGATGGGCGGGAGGACAGTCAGTGTGTGAGGGGGGGGGTCTGATGGGCGGGAGGACAGTCAGTGTGGGGGGGGGGGTCTGATGGGCAGGAGGACAGTCAGTGTGAGGGGGGGGTCTGATGGGCGGAGGGGGGGGTCTGATGGGCAGGAGGACAGTCAGTGTGGGGGGGGGTCTGATGGGCGGGAGGACAGTCAGTGTGGGGGGGGGGGGTCTGATGGGCAGGAGGACAGTCAGTGTGAGGGGGGGGTCTGATGGGCGGGAGGACAGTCAGTGTGAGGGGGGGGTCTGATGGGCGGGAGGACAGTCAGTGTGGGGGGGGGGTCTGATGGGCGGGAGGACAGTCAGTGTGGGGGGGGGGTCTGATGGGCGGGAGGACAGTCAGTGTGGGGGGGGGTCTGATGGGCGGAGGGGGGGGTCTGATGGGCAGGAGGACAGTCAGTGTGAGGGGGGGGGGTCTGATGGGCGGGAGGACAGTCAGTGTGGGGGGGGTCTGATGGGCGGGAGGACAGTCAGTGTGGGGGGGGGGGGTCTGATGGGCAGGAGGACAGTCAGTGTGAGGGGGGGGTCTGATGGGCGGGAGGACAGTCAGTGTGAGGGGGGGGTCTGATGGGGCGGGAGGACAGTCAGTGTGGGGGGGGGTCTGATGGGCGGGAGGACAGTCAGTGTGAGGGGGGGGTCTGATGGGCGGGAGGACAGTCAGTGTGGGGGGGGGTCTGATGGGCGGGGAGGACAGTCAGTGTGGGGGGGGGTCTGATGGGCGGAGGGGGGGGTCTGATGGGGCAAGGAGGACAGTCAGTGTGAGGGGGGGGGGGTCTGATGGGCGGGAGGACAGTCAGTGTGGGGGGGGGTCTGATGGGCGGAGGGGGGGGTCTGATGGGCAGGAGGACAGTCAGTGTGAGGGGGGGTCTGATGGGCGGGAGGACAGTCAGTGTGAGGGGGGGGGGTCTGATGGGCGGGAGGACAGTCAGTGTGAGGGGGGGGTCTGATGGGCGGGAGGACAGTCAGTGTGGGGGGGGGGGTCTGATGGGCAGGAGGACAGTCAGTGTGAGGGGGGGGGTCTGATGGGCGGGAGGACAGTCAGTGTGAGGGGGGGGGTCTGATGGGCAGGAGGACAGTCAGTGTGGGGGGGGGTCTGATGGGCAGGAGGTCACTCGGGGTCTCAGAGGCCAAGGTCTGGAGTGTGGACCCTTGGCCAGGGCTGTTCCCGCCCCCTCACACTGACTCTCGCCCCGCCCATCAGCTCCAGCCCCGCCCATCAGCTCCAGCCCCGCCCATCAGCTCTCGCCCCGCCCATCAGCTCCAGCCCCGCCCCTCCCCCCACTGCCGCCATATTGGCCCTGTGACGTCACAGCTCGCCGCGACGCGGGGTGGGCCTGACGTCATCACGTGACAAAGGCCGACGTCATCGCGTCATGCAGGCCGACATCGATCCCGGAAAAGTTTGCCTGGGATCCGGAAGTGCACGGATCGGGGTTGTGGGCCGAGAGGGGAGTCCGACCAATGCCGGCACCTGAGCGGGGAACGGGGAGGACCCGGGACCGGCACCGGCAGCAGCGAACACCCCGGCGATCAATGAGGTAAGGCGGCACAACGGGGGCGGGGACACCGGGGGAACATCGTAGGCCCAGAGAGAGAGAGAGAATCAGAGAGAGAGAGAGGATCAGAGAGAGAGAGAGGATCAGAGAGAGAGAGAGAATCAGAGAGAGAGAGAATCAGAGAGAGAGAGAGAGAGGATCAGAGAGAGAGAGAGAATCAGAGAGAGAGAGAGAATCAGAGAGAGAGAGAGAGGATCAGAGAGAGAGAGAGAGGATCAGAGAGAGAGAGAGAGGATCAGAGAGAGAGAGAGGATCAGAGAGAGAGAGAGAGGATCAGAGGAGAGAGAGAGAGGGATCAGAGAGAGAGAGAGAGAATCAGAGAGAGAGAGAGAGAATCAGAGAGAGAGAGAGAATCAGAGAGAGAGAGAGAGGATCAGAGAGAGGATCAGAGAGAGAGAGAGAGGATCAGAGAGAGAGAGAGAGGATCAGAGAGAGAGAGAGAGAATCAGAGAGAGAGAGAGAGAATCAGAGAGAGAGAGAGAATCAGAGAGAGAGAGAGAGGATCAGAGAGAGAGAGAGAGGATCAA
>NW_027138804.1:0-33698 GCF_035084215.1 Heptranchias perlo
TGTTTTAAACAGGGCCCGAGAGCAGGAGGAGGAGGAGGAGGAGGGGGGCCTATCGGGAGACCCAGAGCGGGCAGGTTTTAAACAGGGCCCGAGAGCAGGAGGAGGAGGAGGAGGAGGGGGGCCTATCGGGAGACCCAGAGCGGGCAGGTTTAAACAGGGCCCGAGAGCAGGAGGAGGAGGAGGAGGAGGGGAGGGGGGCCTATCGGGAGACCCAGAGCGGGCAGGTTTAAACAGGGCCCGAGAGCAGGAGGAGGAGGAGGAGGAGGAGGAGGGGCCTATCGGGAGACCCAGAGCGGGCAGGTTTAAACAGGGCCCGAGAGCAGGAGGAGGAGGAGGAGGAGGAGGGGGGCCTATCGGGAGACCCAGAGCGGGCAGGTTTAAACAGGGCCCGAGAGCAGGAGGAGGAGGAGGAGGAGGAGGGGGGCCTATCGGGAGACCCAGAGCGGGCAGGTTTAAACAGGGCCCGAGAGCAGGAGGAGGAGGAGGGGAGGAGGGGGGCCTATCGGGAGACCCAGAGCGGGCAGGTTTAAACAGGGCCCGAGAGCAGGAGGAGGAGGAGGAGGGGGGGGGCCTATCGGGAGACCCAGAGCGGGCAGGTTTAAACAGGGCCCGAGAGCAGGAGGAGGAGGAGGAGGAGGGGGGCCTATCGGGAGACCCAGAGCGGGCAGGTTTAAACAGGGCCCGAGAGCAGGAGGAGGAGGAGGAGGAGGGGGGCCTATCGGGAGACCCAGAGCGGGCAGGTTTAAACAGGGCCCGAGAGCAGGAGGAGGAGGAGGAGGAGGAGGGGGCCTATCGGGAGACCCAGAGCGGGCAGGTTTAAACAGGGCCCGAGAGCAGGAGGAGGAGGAGGAGGAGGGGGGCCTATCGGGAGACCCAGAGCGGGCAGGTTTAAACAGGGCCCGAGAGCAGGAGGAGGAGGAGGAGGAGGAGGGGGGCCTATCGGGAGACCCAGAGCGGGCAGGTTTAAACAGGGCCCGAGAGCAGGAGGAGGAGGAGGAGGAGGGGGGGCCTATCGGGAGACCCAGAGCGGGCAGGTTTAAACAGGGCCCGAGAGCAGGAGGAGGAGGAGGAGGAGGAGGGGGGCCTATCGGGAGACCCAGAGCGGGCAGGTTTAAACAGGGCCCGAGAGCAGGAGGAGGAGGAGGAGGAGGGGGGCCTATCGGGAGACCCAGAGCGGGCAGGTTTAAACAGGGCCCGAGAGCAGGAGGAGGAGGAGGAGGAGGGGGGCCTATCGGGAGACCCAGAGCGGGCAGGTTTAAACAGGGCCCGAGAGCAGGAGGAGGAGGAGGAGGAGGGGGGCCTATCGGGAGACCCAGAGCGGGCAGGTTTAAACAGGGCCCGAGAGCAGGAGGAGGAGGAGGAGGAGGAGGGGGCCTATCGGGAGACCCAGAGCGGGCAGGTTTAAACAGGGCCCGAGAGCAGGAGGAGGAGGAGGAGGGGGAGGAGGGCCTATCGGGAGACCCAGAGCGGGCAGGTTTAAACAGGGCCCGAGAGCAGGAGGAGGAGGAGGAGGAGGAGGGGGGCCTATCGGGAGACCCAGAGCGGGCAGGTTTAAACAGGGCCCGAGAGCAGGAGGAGGAGGAGGAGGAGGTGGGGGCCTATCGGGAGACCCAGAGCGGGCAGGTTTAAACAGGGCCCGAGAGCAGGAGGAGGAGGAGGAGGAGGAGGAGGGGCCTATCGGGAGACCCAGAGCGGGCAGGTTTAAACAGGGCCCGAGAGCAGGAGGAGGAGGAGGGGGAGGGGGGGGGCCTATCGGGAGACCCAGAGCGGGCAGGTTTAAACAGGGCCCGAGAGCAGGAGGAGGAGGAGGGGGAGGGGGGCCTATCGGGAGACCCAGAGCGGGCAGGTTTAAACAGGGCCCGAGAGCAGGAGGAGGAGGAGGAGGAGGAGGGGGGCCTATCGGGAGACCCAGAGCGGGCAGGTTTAAACAGGGCCCGAGAGCAGGAGGAGGGGGAGGAGGAGGGGGGCCTATCGGGAGACCCAGAGCGGGCAGGTTTAAACAGGGCCCGAGAGCAGGAGGAGGAGGAGGAGGAGGGGGGGGGCCTATCGGGAGACCCAGAGCGGGCAGGTTTAAACAGGGCCCGAGAGCAGGAGGAGGAGGAGGAGGGGGAGGGGGGCCTATCGGGAGACCCAGAGCGGGCAGGTTTAAACAGGGCCCGAGAGCAGGAGGAGGAGGAGGAGGAGGAGGGGGGCCTATCGGGAGACCCAGAGCGGGCAGGTTTAAACAGGGCCCGAGAGCAGGAGGAGGAGGAGGAGGAGGAGGGAGGCCCTATCGGGAGACCCAGAGCGGGCAGGTTTAAACAGGGCCCGAGAGCAGGAGGAGGAGGAGGAGGAGGAGGGGGGCCTATCGGGAGACCCAGAGCGGGCAGGTTTAAACAGGGCCCGAGAGCAGGAGGAGGAGGAGGAGGGGGAGGGGGCCTATCGGGAGACCCAGAGCGGGCAGGTTTAAACAGGGCCCGAGAGCAGGAGGAGGAGGAGGAGGAGGGGGGCCTATCGGGAGACCCAGAGCGGGCAGGTTTAAACAGGGCCCGAGAGCAGGAGGAGGAGGAGGAGGAGGGGGGGCCTATCGGGAGACCCAGAGCGGGCAGGTTTAAACAGGGCCCGAGAGCAGGAGGAGGAGGGGGAGGAGGAGGGGGGCCTATCGGGAGACCCAGAGCGGGCAGGTTTAAACAGGGCCCGAGAGCAGGAGGAGGAGGAGGAGGAGGAGGGGGGCCTATCGGGAGACCCAGAGCGGGCAGGTTTAAACAGGGCCCGAGAGCAGGAGGAGGAGGGGGAGGAGGAGGGGGGCCTATCGGGAGACCCAGAGCGGGCAGGTTTAAACAGGGCCCGAGAGCAGGAGGAGGAGGAGGGGGAGGGGGGCCTATCGGGAGACCCAGAGCGTGCAGGTTTAAACAGGGCCCGAGAGCAGGAGGAGGAGGAGGAGGAGGAGGGCCTATCGGGAGACCCAGAGCGGGCAGGTTTAAACAGGGCCCGAGAGCAGGAGGAGGAGGAGGAGGAGGAGGGGGGCCTATCGGGAGACCCAGAGCGGGCAGGTTTAAACAGGGCCCGAGAGCAGGAGGAGGAGGAGGAGGGGAGGGGGGCCTATCGGGAGACCCAGAGCGGGCAGGTTTAAACAGGGCCCGAGAGCAGGAGGAGGAGGGGGAGGAGGGGGGCCTATCGGGAGACCCAGAGCGGGCAGGTTTAAACAGGGCCCGAGAGCAGGAGGAGGAGGAGGGGGAGGGGGGCCTATCGGGAGACCCAGAGCGGGCAGGTTTAAACAGGGCCCGAGAGCAGGAGGAGGAGGAGGAGGAGGAGGGGGGCCTATCGGGAGACCCAGAGCGGGCAGGTTTAAACAGGGCCCGAGAGCAGGAGGAGGAGGAGGAGGAGGAGGGGGGCCTATCGGGAGACCCAGAGCGGGCAGGTTTAAACAGGGCCCGAGAGCAGGAGGAGGAGGAGGAGGGGAGGGGGGCCTATCGGGAGACCCAGAGCGGGCAGGTTTAAACAGGGCCCGAGAGCAGGAGGAGGAGGAGGAGGAGGAGGGGGGCCTATCGGGAGACCCAGAGCGGGCAGGTTTAAACAGGGCCCGAGAGCAGGAGGAGGAGGAGGAGGAGGAGGGGGGCCTATCGGGAGACCCAGAGCGGGCAGGTTTAAACAGGGCCCGAGAGCAGGAGGAGGAGGAGGAGGAGGAGGGGGGCCTATCGGTAGACCCAGAGCGGGCAGGTTTAAACAGGGCCCGAGAGCAGGAGGAGGAGGAGGAGGAGGAGGGGGCCTATCGGGAGACCCAGAGCGGGCAGGTTTAAACAGGGCCCGAGAGCAGAGGAGGAGGAGGAGGAGGAGGAGGGGGGCCTATCGGGAGACCCAGAGCGGGCAGGTTTAAACAGGGCCCGAGAGCAGGAGGAGGAGGAGGAGGAGGGGGGCCTATCGGGAGACCCAGAGCGGGCAGGTTTAAACAGGGCCCGAGAGCAGGAGGAGGAGGAGGAGGAGGAGGGGGGGGCCTATCGGGAGACCCAGAGCGGGCAGGTTTAAACAGGGCCCGAGAGCAGGAGGAGGAGGAGGAGGAGGAGGGGGGCCTATCGGGAGACCCAGAGCGGGCAGGTTTAAACAGGGCCCGAGAGCAGGAGGAGGAGGAGGAGGAGGAGGGGGGCCTATCGGGAGACCCAGAGCGGGCAGGTTTAAACAGGGCCCGAGAGCAGGAGGAGGAGGAGGAGGAGGAGGGGGGCCTATCGGGAGACCCAGAGCGGGCAGGTTTAAACAGGGCCCGAGAGCAGGAGGAGGAGGAGGGGAGGGGGGCCTATCGGGAGACCCAGAGCGGGCAGGTTTAAACAGGGCCCGAGAGCAGGAGGAGGAGGAGGAGGAGGAGGAGGGGGCCTATCGGGAGACCCAGAGCGGGCAGGTTTAAACAGGGCCCGAGAGCAGGAGGAGGAGGAGGAGGAGGGGGGGGCCTATCGGGAGACCCAGAGCGGGCAGGTTTAAACAGGGCCCGAGAGCAGGAGGAGGAGGAGGAGGAGGAGGGGGGCCTATCGGGAGACCCAGAGCGGGCAGGTTTAAACAGGGCCCGAGAGCAGGAGGAGGAGGAGGAGGAGGAGGGGGGCCTATCGGGAGACCCAGAGCGGGCAGGTTTAAACAGGGCCCGAGAGCAGGAGGAGGAGGAGGAGGAGGGGGGGGGCCTATCGGGAGACCCAGAGCGGGCAGGTTTAAACAGGGCCCGAGAGCAGGAGGAGGAGGAGGAGGAGGAGGGGGGGCCTATCGGGAGACCCAGAGCGGGCAGGTTTAAACAGGGCCCGAGAGCAGGAGGAGGAGGAGGAGGAGGAGGGGGGCCTATCGGGAGACCCAGAGCGGGCAGGTTTAAACAGGGCCCGAGAGCAGGAGGAGGAGGAGGAGGAGGAGGGGGGCCTATCGGGAGACCCAGAGCGGGCAGGTTTAAACAGGGCCCGAGAGCAGGAGGAGGAGGAGGAGGAGGAGGGGGGCCTATCGGGAGACCCAGAGCGGGCAGGTTTAAACAGGGCCCGAGAGCAGGAGGAGGAGGAGGAGGAGGAGGGGGGCCTATCGGGAGACCCAGAGCGGGCAGGTTTAAACAGGGCCCGAGAGCAGGAGGAGGAGGAGGAGGAGGAGGGGGGGCCTATCGGGAGACCCAGAGCGGGCAGGTTTAAACAGGGCCCGAGAGCAGGAGGAGGAGGAGGAGGAGGGGGGGCCTATCGGGAGACCCAGAGCGGGCAGGTTTAAACAGGGCCCGAGAGCAGGAGGAGGAGGAGGAGGAGGGGGGCCTATCGGGAGACCCAGAGCGGGCAGGTTTAAACAGGGCCCGAGAGCAGGAGGAGGAGGAGGAGGAGGGGGGGGGCCTATCGGGAGACCCAGAGCGGGCAGGTTTAAACAGGGCCCGAGAGCAGGAGGAGGAGGAGGAGGAGGGGGGGCCTATCGGGAGACCCAGAGCGGGCAGGTTTAAACAGGGCCCGAGAGCAGGAGGAGGAGGAGGAGGGGGAGGGGGGCCTATCGGGAGACCCAGAGCGGGCAGGTTTAAACAGGGCCCGAGAGCAGGAGGAGGAGGAGGAGGAGGAGGGGGGCCTATCGGGAGACCCAGAGCGGGCAGGTTTAAACAGGGCCCGAGAGCAGGAGGAGGAGGAGGAGGAGGAGGGGGGCCTATCGGGAGACCCAGAGCGGGCAGGTTTAAACAGGGCCCGAGAGCAGGAGGAGGAGGAGGAGGAGGAGGGGGGCCTATCGGGAGACCCAGAGCGGGCAGGTTTAAACAGGGCCCGAGAGCAGGAGGAGGGGGAGGAGGAGGAGGGGGGGGGCCTATCGGGAGACCCAGAGCGGGCAGGTTTAAACAGGGCCCGAGAGCAGGAGGAGGAGGAGGAGGAGGAGGAGGGGGCCTATCGGGAGACCCAGAGCGGGCAGGTTTAAACAGGGCCCGAGAGCAGGAGGAGGAGGAGGAGGAGGAGGGGGGCCTATCGGGAGACCCAGAGCGGGCAGGTTTAAACAGGGCCCGAGAGCAGGAGGAGGAGGAGGAGGAGGAGGGGGGGCCTATCGGGAGACCCAGAGCGGGCAGGTTTAAACAGGGCCCGAGAGCAGGAGGAGGAGGAGGGGAGGGGGGCCGATCGGGAGATCCAGAGCGGGCAGGTTTAAACAGGGCCCGAGAGCAGGAGGAGGAGGAGGAGGGGAGGGGGGCCTATCGGGAGACCCAGAGCGGGCAGGTTTAAACAGGGCCCGAGAGCAGGAGGAGGGGGAGGAGGAGGAGGGGGGGGCCTATCGGGAGACCCAGAGCGGGCAGGTTTAAACAGGGCCCGAGAGCAGGAGGAGGAGGAGGAGGAGGGGGCCTATCGGGAGACCCAGAGCGGGCAGGTTTAAACAGGGCCCGAGAGCAGGAGGAGGAGGAGGAGGAGGGGGGGGGGCCTATCGGGAGACCCAGAGCGGGCAGGTTTAAACAGGGCCCGAGAGCAGGAGGAGGAGGAGGGGGAGGGGGGGCCTATCGGGAGACCCAGAGCGGGCAGGTTTAAACAGGGCCCGAGAGCAGGAGGAGGAGGAGGAGGGGAGGGGGGCCTATCGGGAGACCCAGAGCGGGCAGGTTTAAACAGGGCCCGAGAGCAGGAGGAGGAGGAGGAGGGGGAGGGGGGCCTATCGGGAGACCCAGAGCGGGCAGGTTTAAACAGGGCCCGAGAGCAGGAGGAGGAGGAGGAGGAGGAGGGGGGGCCTATCGGGAGACCCAGAGCGGGCAGGTTTAAACAGGGCCCGAGAGCAGGAGGAGGAGGAGGAGGGAGAGGGCCTATCGGGAGACCCAGAGCGGGCAGGTTTAAACAGGGCCCGAGAGCAGGAGGAGGAGGAGGAGGAGGAGGAGGGCCTATCGGGAGACCCAGAGCGGGCAGGTTTAAACAGGGCCCGAGAGCAGGAGGGGGAGGAGGAGGGGGAGGGGGGCCTATCGGGAGACCCAGAGCGGGCAGGTTTAAACAGGGCCCGAGAGCAGGAGGAGGAGGAGGAGGAGGAGGGGGGCCTATCGGGAGACCAGAGCGGGCAGGTTTAAACAGGGCCCGAGAGCAGGAGGAGGAGGAGGAGGAGGAGGGGGGGCCTATCGGGAGACCCAGAGCGGGCAGGTTTAAACAGGGCCCGAGAGCAGGAGGAGGAGGAGGGGGAGGGGGGCCTATCGGGAGACCCAGAGCGGGCAGGTTTAAACAGGGCCCGAGAGCAGGAGGAGGAGGAGGAGGAGGAGGGGGGGGCCTATCGGGAGACCCAGAGCGGGCAGGTTTAAACAGGGCCCGAGAGCAGGAGGAGGAGGAGGAGGAGGAGGGGCCTATCGGGAGACCCAGAGCGGGCAGGTTTAAACAGGGCCCGAGAGCAGGAGGAGGAGGAGGAGGAGGGGGGCCTATCGGGAGACCCAGAGCGGGCAGGTTTAAACAGGCCCGAGAGCAGGAGGAGGAGGAGGAGGGGAGGGGGGGCCTATCGGGAGACCCAGAGCGGGCAGGTTTAAACAGGGCCCGAGAGCAGGAGGAGGAGGAGGAGGAGGAGGGGGGCCTATCGGGAGACCCAGAGCGGGCAGGTTTAAACAGGGCCCGAGAGCAGGAGGAGGAGGAAGGGGAGGGGGGCCTATCGGGAGACCCAGAGCGGGCAGGTTTAAACAGGGCCCGAGAGCAGGAGGAGGAGGAGGAGGGGAGGGGGGCCTATCGGGAGACCCAGAGCGGGCAGGTTTAAACAGGGCCCGAGAGCAGGAGGAGGAGGAGGAGGGGGGGCCTATCGGGAGACCCAGAGCGGGCAGGTTTAAACAGGGCCCGAGAGCAGGAGGAGGAGGAGGAGGAGGAGGGGGGCCTATCGGGAGACCCAGAGCGGGCAGGTTTAAACAGGGCCCGAGAGCAGGAGGAGGAGGAGGGGGAGGGGGGCCTATCGGGAGACCCAGAGCGGGCAGGTTTAAACAGGGCCCGAGAGCAGGAGGAGGAGGAGGGGGAGGGGGGCCTATCGGGAGACCCAGAGCGGGCAGGTTTAAACAGGGCCCGAGAGCAGGAGGAGGAGGAGGAGGAGGGGGGCCTATCGGGAGACCCAGAGCGGGCAGGTTTAAACAGGGCCCGAGAGCAGGAGGAGGAGGAGGGGGAGGAGGAGGGGGGCCTATCGGGAGACCCAGAGCGGGCAGGTTTAAACAGGGCCCGAGAGCAGGAGGAGGAGGAGGAGGAGGAGGGGGGCCTATCGGGAGACCCAGAGCGGGCAGGTTTAAACAGGGCCCGAGAGCAGGAGGAGGAGGAGGAGGAGGAGGGGGGGGGCCTATCGGGAGACCCAGAGCGGGCAGGTTTAAACAGGGCCCGAGAGCAGGAGGAGGAGGAGGAGGGGGGGGGCCTATCGGGAGACCCAGAGCGGGCAGGTTTAAACAGGCCCGAGAGCAGGAGGAGGAGGAGGAGGGGGAGGGGGGCCTATCGGGAGACCCAGAGCGGGCAGGTTTAAACAGGGCCCGAGAGCAGGAGGAGGAGGAGGAGGAGGAGGGGGGCCTATCGGGAGACCCAGAGCGGGCAGGTTTAAACAGGGCCCGAGAGCAGGAGGAGGAGGAGGAGGAGGAGGGGGGCCTATCGGGAGACCCAGAGCGGGCAGGTTTAAACAGGGCCCGAGAGCAGGAGGAGGAGGAGGAGGAGGAGGGGGGCCTATCGGGAGACCCAGAGCGGGCAGGTTTAAACAGGGCCCGAGAGCAGGAGGAGGGGGAGGGGGAGGGGGGCCTATCGGGAGACCCAGAGCGGGCAGGTTTAAACAGGGCCCGAGAGCAGGAGGAGGAGGAGGAGGAGGAGGGGGGCCTATCGGGAGACCCAGAGCGGGCAGGTTTAAACAGGGCCCGAGAGCAGGAGGAGGAGGAGGAGGAGGAGGGGGGCCTATCGGGAGACCCAGAGCGGGCAGGTTTAAACAGGGCCCGAGAGCAGGAGGAGGAGGAGGGGGAGGAGGGGGCCTATCGGGAGACCCAGAGCGGGCAGGTTTAAACAGGGCCCGAGAGCAGGAGGAGGAGGAGGAGGAGGAGGGGGGCCTATCGGGAGACCCAGAGCGGGCAGGTTTAAACAGGGCCCGAGAGCAGGAGGAGGAGGAGGAGGAGGAGGGGGGCCTATCGGGAGACCCAGAGCGGGCAGGTTTAAACAGGGCCCGAGAGCAGGAGGAGGAGGAGGAGGAGGAGGAGGGGGGCCTATCGGGAGACCCAGAGCGGGCAGGTTTAAACAGGGCCCGAGAGCAGGAGGAGGAGGGGGAGGAGGAGGGGGGCCTATCGGGAGACCCAGAGCGGGCAGGTTTAAACAGGGCCCGAGAGCAGGAGGAGGAGGAGGAGGAGGAGGGGGGCCTATCGGGAGACCCAGAGCGGGCAGGTTTAAACAGGGCCCGAGAGCAGGAGGAGGAGGAGGGGGAGGGGGGCCTATCGGGAGACCCAGAGCGGGCAGGTTTAAACAGGGCCCGAGAGCAGGAGGAGGAGGAGGAGGAGGAGGGGGGGCCTATCGGGAGACCCAGAGCGGGCAGGTTTAAACAGGGCCCGAGAGCAGGAGGAGGAGGAGGAGGGGGAGGGGGGCCTATCGGGAGACCCAGAGCGGGCAGGTTTAAACAGGGCCCGAGAGCAGGAGGAGGAGGAGGAGGAGGAGGGGGGCCTATCGGGAGACCCAGAGCGGGCAGGTTTAAACAGGGCCCGAGAGCAGGAGGAGGAGGAGGAGGAGGAGGGGGGCCTATCGGGAGACCCAGAGCGGGCAGGTTTAAACAGGGCCCGAGAGCAGGAGGAGGGGGAGGAGGAGGAGGAGGGGGGCCTATCGGGAGACCCAGAGCGGGCAGGTTTAAACAGGGCCCGAGAGCAGGAGGAGGAGGAGGAGGAGGAGGGGGGGCCTATCGGGAGACCCAGAGCGGGCAGGTTTAAACAGGGCCCGAGAGCAGGAGGAGGAGGAGGAGGGGGAGGGGGGCCTATCGGGAGACCCAGAGCGGGCAGGTTTAAACAGGGCCCGAGAGCAGGAGGAGGAGGAGGAGGAGGAGGAGGGGGGCCTATCGGGAGACCCAGAGCGGGCAGGTTTAAACAGGGCCCGAGAGCAGGAGGAGGAGGAGGAGGAGGAGGGGGGCCTATCGGGAGACCCAGAGCGGGCAGGTTTAAACAGGGCCCGAGAGCAGGAGGAGGAGGAGGAGGAGGAGGGGGGCCTATCGGGAGACCCAGAGCGGGCAGGTTTAAACAGGGCCCGAGAGCAGGAGGAGGAGGAGGAGGAGGAGGGGGGCCTATCGGGAGACCCAGAGCGGGCAGGTTTAAACCAGGGTTTTGTATAGCTGCAGCATAACTTCTGCCCCCTTGTACTCCAGTCCTCTAGATATAAAGGCCAGTATTCCATTTGCCTTCTTGATTATTTTCTGCTCCTGTTTATGACACTTCAATGATCTATGTACCTGAACCCCTAAGCCCCTTTGGACATCCACTGTTTTTAACTTTTTACCATTTAGAAAGTACCCTGTTCGATCCTTTTTTGATCCAAAGTGGATGACCTCACATTTGTCTACATTGAATTCCATTTGCCACAGTTTTGCCCATTCATCTCATCTATCAATATCGCTTTGTAATTTTATGTTTTCATCTACACTGCTTACAATGCCACCAATCTTTGTGTCATCGGCAAACTTAGATATGAGACTTTCTATGTCTTCATCTAAGTCGTTAATAAATATTGTGAATAATTGAGGCCCCAAGAGAGATCCCTGCGGGACTCCACTGGTCACATCCTGCCAATGTGAGGACCTACCCATTATCCCTACTCTCTGTCGCCTTTCGCTCAGCCAACTTCCTAACCAAGTCCGTACTTTTCCATCGATTCCATGGGCTTCTAACTTAGCTAACAGTCTCTTATTATATCTGTTCCTATACTGAATTATATCTGTTATTGGGTTAATTCTGACACCTATGTAACATGCTCGAGGGGCTGAATGGCCTCCCCCTGTTCCTATAGTAACAGGCTCGAGGGGCTGAATGGCCTCTTCCTGTTCCTCTGCCCCTCATGCTTGTGTGTGTCGATTCTATTTCAGGAGAACATTGCAGCTCCATCCACCAGGTCAAAACCCCAGGGCTGTGCGTTTGGGATCACTCGTCAGGGGATCGATGTCACGAAACCTGGGATGTGTCACCGCCAACGAACAAGAGGCGATCGTACTCATTCACCTCGGGTAAGGCAGGCAGCTGGCACGGTTTGGCGTTCTTTGCATGCTGCAAGGTGGTGGGCTCAGGCCCCAGTCCAGAGACTTGAGTAGAAAACCAAGCAAACACTCCAGTGCAGTACTGAGGGAGTGCTGTACTGTCGGAGGGTCAGTACTGAGGGAGTGCTGCACTGTCGGAGGGTCAGTACTGAGGGAGTGCTGCACTGTCGGAGGGTCAGTACTGAGGGAGTGCTGCACTGTCGGAGGGTCAGTACTGAGGGAGTGCTGTAATGTCGGAGGGTCAGTACTGAGGGAGTGCTGCACTGTCGGAGGGTCAGTACTGAGGGAGTGCTGTAATGTCGGAGGGTCAGTACTGAGGGAGCGCTGCACTGTCGGAGGGTCAGTACTGAGGGAGCGCTGCACTGTCGGAGGGTCAGTACTGAGGGAACGCTGCACCGTTGGAGGGTCAGTACTGAGGGAGCGCTGCACTGTTGGAGGGTCAGTACTGAGGGAGTGCTGCACTGTCGGAGGGTCAGTACTGAGGGAGCGCTGCACTGTCGGAGGGTCAGTACTGAGGGAGCGCTGCACTGTCGGAGGGTCAGTACTGAGGGAGCGCTGCACTGTTGGAGGGTCAGTACTGAGGGAGCGCTGCACTTTCGGAGGGTCAGTACTGAGGGAGGGCTGCACTGTCGGAGGGTCAGTACTGAGGGAGCGCCGGACTCTCGGAGGGTCAGTACTGAGGGAGAGCCGCACTGTCGGAGGGTCAGTACTGAGGGAGCGCCGCACTCTCGGAGGGTCAGTACTGAGGGAGTGCTGCACTGTTGGAGGGTCAGTACTGAGGGAGCGCCGCACTGTCGGAGGGTCAGTACTGAGGGAGTGCCGCACTGTCGGAGGGTCAGTACTGAGAGAGCGCTGCACTGTCGGAGGGTCAGTACTGAGGGAGCGCCGCACTGTCGGAGGGTCAGTACTGAGGGAGCGCCGCACTGTCGGAGGGTCAGTACTGAGGGAGTGCCGCACTGTCGGAGGGTCAGTACTGATGGAGCACTGCACTGTCGGAGGGTCAGTACTGAGGGAGAGCTGCACTGTCGGAGGGTCAGTACTGAGGGATTGCTGCACTGTCGGAGGGTCAGTACTGAGGGAGCGCTGCACTGTCGGAGGGTCAGTACCGAGGGAGGGCTGCACTGTCAGAGGGTCAGTGCTGAGGGAGCGCTGCACTGTCGGAGGGTCAGTACTGAGGGAGTGCCGCACTGTCGGAGGGTCAGTACTGAGGGAGCGCCGCACTGTCGGAGGGTCAGTACTGAGGGAGCGCCGCACTGTCGGAGGGTCAGTACTGAGGGAGTGCTGCACTGTCGGAGGGTCAGTACTGAGGGAGTGCTGCACTGTCGGAGGGTCAGTACTGAGGGAGTGCTGCACTGTCGGAGGGTCAGTACTGAGGGAGTGCTGCACTGTCGGAGGGTCAGTACTGAGGGAGTGCTGTAATGTCGGAGGGTCAGTACTGAGGGAGTGCTGCACTGTCGGAGGGTCAGTACTGAGGGAGTGCTGTAATGTCGGAGGGTCAGTACTGAGGGAGCGCTGCACTGTCGGAGGGTCAGTCCTGAGGGAGTGCTGTAATGTCGGAGGGTCAGTACTGAGGGAGCGCTGCACTGTCGGAGGGTCAGTACTGAGGGAGTGCTGTAATGTCGGAGGGTCAGTACTGAGGGAGTGCTGCACTCTCGGAGGGTCAGTACTGAGGGAGTGCTGCACTGTCGGAGGGTCAGTACTGAGGGAGTGCTGCACTGTCGGAGGGTCAGTACTGAGGGAGTGCTGCACTGTCGGAGGGTCAGTACTGAGGGAGTGCTGCACTGTCGGAGGGTCAGTACTGAGGGAGTGCTGCACTGTCGGAGGGTCAGTACTGAGGGAGTGCTGCACTGTCGGAGGGTCAGTACTGAGGGAGCGCTGCACTGTCGTAGGGTCAGTACTGAGGGAGTGCTGCACTGTCAGAGGGTCAGTACTGAGGGAGTGCTGCACTGTCGGAGGGTCAGTACTGAGGGAGTGCTGCACTGTCGGAGGGTCAGTACTGAGGGAGCGCCGCACTGTCGGAGGGTCAGTACAGAGGGCGTGCTGCACTGTCAGAGGGTCAGTACTGAGGGAGTGCTGCACTGTCGGAGGGTCAGTACTGAGGGAGTGCTGCACTGTCGGAGGGTCAGTACTGAGGGAGTGCTGCACTGTCGGAGGGTCAGTACTGAGGGAGTGCTGCACTGTCGGAGGGTCAGTACTGAGGGAGTGCTGCACTGTCGGAGGGTCAGTACTGAGGGAGTGCTGCACTGTCGGAGGGTCAGTACTGAGGGAGTGCTGCACTGTCAGAGGGTCAGTACTGAGGGAGTGCTGCACTGTCGGAGGGTCAGTACTGAGGGAGTGCTGCACTGTCAGAGGGTCAGTACTGAGGGAGTGCTGCACTCTCGGAGTTGCCATGTTTCGGAGGAGAGGTTTAACAGAGGGCCCTGCCTGCCTTTAGGTGGCTGTAATAGATCCCATGGCACTATTTTGATGAAGGGCATTGGAGTTCTCCTCGGACTCAACATTGTTTTCAATAACTTCAGACCATAACCACTGCTCCCATTTTTTTCGGTCAGCCAGTGCTGGGAATGGTCCTGCTGTTGCCATTTCCAGCTGCTCTGGACCCATCTTTTGTCTCTTAACCTGTCCCATTCCCACCCTCCTTCCCTTGCACCATCGTCTCTTTTAATCACTCGTGCCCTCCCCCCTATCACAGACCTTCCCTTTTGTGCTTCCCTCCCCTCCCTCCTCCCCTTTCCCCGGCTCTGTACTGACTTAAAAACTTGAAATCCTTCACATCTTCCAGTTCATTGTTTTGCTTTTGAATTCTCCCCAGTGTCCTGGGGCCAACATTTATCCCTCAACCAACATCACTAAAACAGATGATCTGGTCATTATCACATTGCTGTTTGTGGGATCTTGCTGTGCACAAATTGGCTGCCGCGTTTCCTACATTACAACAGTGACTACATTTCAACGGTACTTCATTGGCTGTAAAGCACTCTGGGACGCCCTGAGGTCATGAAAGACTGAGATCGATAGATTTTTGGACTCTGGGGGAATCAAGGGATACGGGGATCGGGCGGGAAAGTGGAGTTGAGGTCAAAGATCAGCCATAAAAACATAAGAACATAAGAAATAGGAGCAGGAGTTGGCCATCCGGCCCCTCGTGCCTGCTCCGCCATTCAATCAGATCATGGCTGATCTTCCACCTCAACTCCACTTTCCTGCCCGATCCCCATATCCCTTGATGCCTTTCATATCTAGAAGTCTATCGATCTGTGTTTTGAATGTTCTCAATGACTTGGCCTCCACAGCCCTCTGGGGTAGAGAATTCCACAGGTTCACCACCCTCTGAGTGAAGAAATTTCTCCTCATCTCAGTCCTAAATGTCCTACCCCGTATCCTGAGACTGTGACCCCTCGTTCTAGATTCCCCACCCAGGGGAAACATCCTCCCTGCATCTACCCTGTCGAGCCCTGTAAGAATTTTATGTTTCATTGAGATCCCCTCTCATTCTTCCAAACTCGAGTGAAGACAGGCCGAGTCGACCCAATCTCTCCTCATACGACAGTCCTGCCATCCCAGGAATCAGTCTGGTGAACCTTCGCTGCACTCCCTCTATGGCAAGTATCTCCTTTCTGAGGTAAGGAGACCAAAACTGCACACAATACTCCAGGTGTTGTATCACCAAGGCCCTGTATAACTGCAGTAAGACATCCTTGCTCCTGTACTCAAATCCTCTTGCAATGAAGGCCAACATACCATTCACCTTCCTAACTGCTTGCTGCTCCTGCATGTTTGCTTTCAGTGACTGGTGTACAAGGACACCCAGGTCCCTTTGTACATCAACATTCCCCAATCTATCACCATTTAAATAATACTCTGCCTTTCTGTTTTTCCTTCCGAAGTGGATAACTTCACATTTATCCACATTATACTGCATCTGCCATGTATTTGCCCACTCACTCAACTTGTCTAAATCGCCTTGAAGCCTCTTTACATCCTCCTCACAACTCACAATCCCACCTAGTTTTGTGTCGTCAGCAAACTTGGAAATATTACATTTGGTTCCCTCATCCAAATCATTGATATATATTGTGAACAGCTGGGGCCCAAGCACTGATCCCTGCGGTACCCCACTAGTCACTGCCTGCCACCCGGAAAAAGACCCATTTATTCCTACTCTCTGTTTCCTGTCTGTTAACCAATTCTCAATCCATGCCAGTATATTACCCCCAATCCCATGTGCTTTAATTTTTCACACCAACCTCTTATGTGGGACTTTATCAAAGGCCTTCTGAAAATCCAAATAAACCACATCCACTGGTTCTCCCTTATCTATTCTACCGGTTACATCCTCAAAAAACTCCAGTATGTTTGTCAAACATGATTTCCCTTTCATAAATCCATGTTGACTTTGTCTAATCCCGTTGATATTTTCTAAGTGTCCTGTTATCACATCCTTTATAATTGACTCTAGCATTTCCCTATTACTGATGTTAGTCTAACCGGTCTGTAGTTCCCTGTTTTCTCCCTCCCTCCTTTTTTAAATAGTGGGGTTACATTTGCCACCCTCCAATCTGCAGGAACTGTTCCAGAGTCTATAGAATTTATAGCCATGATCTTATTGAATGGCGGAGCAGGCTTGAGGGGCCGTATGGCCTACTCCTGTTCCTATTTCTTATGTTCTTTTGTTCAGGGGAATTAAGGATGTGCAATAAATACTGGCCTAGCCAGCGTCGCCCACATCCCGAGTACAAAGCAATGTAACAGAGTGCTTTGTCAATGCAAACACAGTTTTCACGTCAATGCTGTGGTTCAACAGGAGGCCACTGGAAGGCAGTACCAGCGTGACTGAGAGTGAACTGCGTGTTTCTGTGCGGATCGGCAGAGACCCTGTCCCCACAGGATACTGAACCTCAGGCTGATTGTAACGCCTGTCACCTCCTGCCTCAGCCCATCTGCTGCTGAAACCCTCCTCCCTGCCTTTGTTACCTCCAGACTCGACTATTCCAATGCTCTCCTGGTCGGCCTCCCATCTCCCACCCTCCATTAACTTGAGCTCATCCTAAACTCTGCTGCCCGTCTCCTAACTCGCACCAAGTCCCGTTCACCCATCACCCCCTGTGCTCACTGATCTACATTGGTTCCCGGTCCAGGAACGCCTCGATTTTAAAATTCTCATTCTTGCTTTCAAATCCCTCCATGGCCCTCGCCCCCCTCCCTATCTCTGTAACCTCCTCCAGCCCTACAACCCTCCGAGATCTCTGCGCTTCTCCATGGCCTCTTGCCCATCCCCCGATTTTAATCGCTCCACCATTGGCGGCCGTGCCTTCAGCTGCCGAGGCCCTAAGCTCTGGAATTCCCTCCCTAAACCTCTCCGCCCCTCTCTCTCCCTTAAGTCGCTCCTTAAAACCTCCCTCTTTGACCAAGCTTTTGGTCACCTGTCCCAATATCTCCTTATGTGGCTCGGTGTTAAATTGCATTTGATAATTGCTCCTGTGAAGCACCTTGGGACGTTTTACTATGTTAAAGGCACTGTATAAATGGGAGTAGTTGTTGATATCTCACTTTGGTCAGTGCAGTGTTGACTGCCCTTCCCCTGCTCCAGCAAGCCCCTAATAGTATTACAACTCAACCACCATTCCCATCGAAGCCCATCCCTCCAGTACCCTCACTCTCCCATCGAAGCCCCTCCCTCCAGTCCCCTCACTCTCCCATCGAAGCCCATCCCTCCAGTCCCCTCACTCTCCCATCGAAGCCCATCCCTCCAGTCCCCTCACTCTCCCATCGAAGCCCATCCCTCCAGTCCCCTCACACTCCCATCGAAGCCCATCCCACCTGTCCCCTCACTCTCCCATCGAAGCCCATCCCTCCAATACCCTCACTCTCCCATCGAAGCCCATCCCTCCAGTCCCCTCACTCTCCCATCGAAGACCATCCCTCCAGTACCCTCACTCTCCCATCGAAGCCAATCCCTCCAGTCCCCTCACTCTCCCATCGAAGCCCATCCCTCCAGTCCCCTCACTCTCCCATCGAAGCCCATCCCTCCAGTCCCCTCACTCTCCCATCGAAGCCCATCCCTCCAGTCCCCTCACTCTCCCATCGAAGCCCATCCCTCCAGTCCCCTCACTCTCCCATCGAAACCCATCCCTCCAGTCCCCTCACTCTCCCATCGAAACCCATCCCTCCAATACCCTCACTCTCCCATCGAAGCCCATCCCTCCAGTCCCCTCACTCTCCCATCGAAGACCATCCCTCCAGTCCCCTCACTCTCCCATCGAAGACCATCCCTCCAGTCCCCTCACTCTCCCATCGAAGCCCATCCCTCCAGTCCCCTCACTCTCCCATCGAAGCCCATCCCTCCAGTCCCCTCACTCTCCCATCGAAGCCCATCCCTCCAGTCCCCTCACTCTCCCATCGAAGCCCATCCCTCCAGTCCCCTCACTCTCCCATCGAAGCCCATCCCTCCAGTACCCTCACTCTCCCATCGAAGCTCATCCCTCCAGTACCCTCACTCTCCCATCGAAGCCCATCCCTCCAGTCCCCTCACTCTCCCATCGAAGCTCATCCCTCCAGTACCCTCACTCTCCCATCGAAGCCCATCCCTCCAGTCTCCTCACTCTCCCATCGAAGCCCATCCCTCCAGTCCCCTCACTCTCCCATCGAAGACCATCCCTCGAGTCCCCTCACTCTCCCATCGAAGACCATCCCTCCAGTCCCCTCACTCTCCCATCGAAGCCCATCCCTCCAGTCCCCTCACTCTCCCATCGAAGCCCATCCCTCCAGTCCCCTCACTCTCCCATCGAAACCCATCCCTCCAATACCCTCACTCTCCCATCGAAGCCCATCCCTCCAGTCCCCTCACTCTCCCATCGAAGCCCATCCCTCCAGTCCCCTCACTCTCCCATCGAAGCCCATCCCTCCAGTCCCCTCACTCTCCCATCGAAACCCATCCCTCCAGTACCCTCACTCTCCCATCGAAGACCATCCCTCCAGTCCCCTCACTCTCCCATCGAAACCCATCCCTCCAATACCCTCACTCTCCCATCGAAGCCCATCCCTCCAGTCCCCTCACTCTCCCATCGAAGCCCATCCCTCCAGTCCCCTCACTCTCCCATCGAAGCCCATCCCTCCAGTCCCCTCACTCTCCCATCGAAACCCATCCCTCCAGTCCCCTCACTCTCCCATCGAAGACCATCCCTCCAGTCCCCTCACTCTCCCATCGAAGCCCATCCCTCCAGTCCCCTCACTCTCCCATCGAAGCCCATCCCTCCAGTACCCTCACTCTCCCATCGAAGCCCATCCCTCCAGTCCCCTCACTCTCCCATCGAAGCCCATCCCTCCAGTCCCCTCACTCTCCCATCGAAGCCGATCCCTCCAGGACCCTCACTCTCCCATCGAAGCCCATCCCTCCAGTCCCCTCACTCTCCCATCGAAGCCCATCCCTCCAGTCCCCTCACTCTCCCATCGAAGACCATCCCTCCAGTCCCCTCACTCTCCCATCGAAGCCCATCCCTCCAGTCCCCTCACTCTCCCATCGAAGCCCATCCCTCCAGTCCCCTAACTCCCCCATCGAAGCCCATCCCTCCAGTCCCCTCACTCTCCCATCGAAGCCCATCCCTCCAGTCCCTTCACTCTCCCATTGAAGACCATCCCTCCAGTACCCTCACTCTCCCATCGAAGCCCGTCCCTCCAGTCCCCTCACTCTCCCATCGAAGCCCATCCCTCCAGTCCCCTAACTCTCCCATCGAAGACCATCCCTCCAGTACCCTCACTCTCCCATCGAAGCCCATCCCTCCAGTCCCCTATCTCTCCCATCGAAGCCCATCCCTCCAGTCCCCTCACTCTCCCATCGAAGACCATCCCTCCAGTACCCTCACTCTCCCATCGAAGCTCATCCCTCCAGTCCCCTCACTCTCCCATCGAAGCCCATCCCTCCAGTACCCTCACTCTCCCATCGAAGCCCATCCCTCCAGTCCCCTCACTCTCCCATCGAAACCCATCCCTCCAGTCCCCTCACTCTCCCATCGAAGACCATCCCTCCAGTCCCCTCACTCTCCCATCGAAGCCCATCCCTCCAGTCCCCTCACTCTCCCATCGAAGCCCATCCCTCCAGTACCCTCACTCTCCCATCGAAGCCCATCCCTCCAGTCCCCTCACTCTCCCATCGAAGCCCATCCCTCCAGTCCCCTCACTCTCCCATCGAAGCCCATCCCTCCAGTACCCTCACTCTCCCATCGAAGCCCATCGCTCCAGTCCCCTCACTCTCCCATCGAAGCCCATCCCTCCAGTCCCCTCACTCTCCCATCGAAGCCCATCCCTCCAGTACCCTCACTCTCCCATCGAAGCCCATCCCTCCAGTCCCCTCACTCTCCCATCGAAGCCCATCCCTCCAGTCCCCTCACTCTCCCATCGAAGCCCATCCCTCCAGTCCCTTCACTCTCCCATCGAAGACCATCCCTCCAGTCCCCTCACTCTCCCATCGAAGCCCATCCCTCCAGTCCCCTCACTCTCCCATCGAAGCCCATCCCTCCAGTCCCCTCACTCTCCCATCGAAGCCCATCCCTCCAGTCCCCTCACTCTCCCATCGAAGCCACTCCCTCCAGTCCCCTCACTCTCCCATCGAAGCCCATCCCTCCAGTCCCCTCACTCCCCCATCGAAGCCCATCCCTCCAGTCCCCTCACTCTCCCATTGAAGCCCATCCCTTCAGTCCCCTCACTCTCCCATCGAAGCCCATCCCTCCAGTCCCCTCACTCTCCCATTGAAGCCCATCCCTTCAGTCCCCTCACTCTCCCATCGAAGCCCATCCCTCCAGTCCCCTCACTCTCCCATCGAAGCCCATCCCTCCAGTCCCCTCACTCTCCCATCGAAGCCCATCCCTCCAGTCCCCTCACTCTCCCATCGAAGCCCATCCCTCCAGTCCCCTAACTCCCCCATCGAAGCCCATCCCTCCAGTCCCCTAACTCTCCCATCGAAGCCCATCCCTCCAGTCCCCTCACTCTCCCATCGAAGCCCATCCCTCCAGTCCCCTAACTCCCCCATCGAAGCCCATCCCTCCAGTCCCCTCACTCTCCCATCGAAGCCCATCCCTCCAGTACCCTCACTCTCCCATCGAAGCCAATCCCTCCAGTCCCCTCACTCTCCCATCGAAGCCAATCCCTCCAGTCCCCTCACTCTCCCATCGAAGCCCATCCCACCAATACCCTCACTCTTCCATCGAAGCCCATCCCTCCAGTACCCTCACTCTCCCATCGAAGCCCATCCCTCCAGTCCCCTAACTCCCCCATCGAAGCCCATCCCTCCAGTACCCTCACTCTCCCATCGAAGCCCATCCCTCCAGTCCCCTCACTCTCCCATCGAAGTCCATCCCTCCAGTCCCCTCACTCTCCCATCGAAGCCCATCCCTCCAGTCCCCAAACTCTCCCATCGAAGCCCATCCCTCCAGTCCCCTCACTCTCCCATCGAAGCCAATCCCTCCAGTCCCCTCACTCTCCCATCGAAACCCATCCCTCCAGTACCCTCACTCTCCCATCGAAGCCCATCCCTCCAGTCCCCTCACTCTCCCATCGAAGCCCATCCCTCCAGTCCCCTCACTCTCCCATCGAAGCCCATCCCTCCAGTACCCTCACTCTCCCATCGAAGCCCATCCCTCCAGTACCCTCACTGTCCCATCGAAGCCCATCCCTCCAGTCCCCTCACTCTCCCATCGAAGCCCATCCCTCCAGTACCCTCACTCTCCCATCGAAGCCCATCCCTCCAGGACCCTCACACTCCCATCGAAGACCATCCCTCCAGTCCCCTCACACTCCCATCGAAGCCCATCCCTCCAGTACCCTCACACTCCCATCGAAGCCCATCCCTCCAGGACCCTCACACTCCCATCGAAGACCATCCCTCCAGTCCCCTCACACTCCCATCGAAGACCATCCCTCCAGTACCCTCACTCTCCCATCGAAGCCCATCCCTCCAGTCCCCTCACTCTCCCATCGAAGCCCCTCCCTCCAGTCCCCTCACTCTCCCATCGAAGCCCATCCCTCCAGTCCCCTCACTCTCCCATCGAAGCCCCTCCCTCCAGTCCCCTCACTCTCCCATCGAAGCCCATCCCTCCTGTCCCCTCACTCTCCCATCGAAGCCCATCCCTCCAGTCCCCTCACTCTCCCATCGAAGCCCATCCCTCCAGTACCCTCACACTCCCATCGAAGACCATCCGTCCAGTCCCCTCACTCTCCCATCGAAGCCCACCCCTCCAGTCCCCTCACACTCCCATCGAAGCCCATCCCTCCAGTCCCCTCACTCTCCCATCGAAGCCCATCCCTCCAGTCCCCTCACTCTCCCATCGAAGCCCATCCCTCCATTCCCCTCACTCTCCCATCGAAGCCCATCCCTCCAGTACCCTCACTCTCCCATCGAAGCCCATCCCTCCAGTCCCCTCACTCTCCCATCGAAGCCCATCCCTCCAGTCCCCTCACTCTCCCATCGAAGACCACCCCTCCAGTCCCCTCACACTCCCATCGAAGCCCATCCCTCCAGTCCCCTCACTCTCCCATCGAAGCCCATCCCTCCAGTACCCTCACTCTCCCATCGAAGCCCATCCCTCCAGTACCCTCACTCTCCCATCGAAGCCCATCCCTCCAGTCCCCTCACTCTCCCATCGAAGCCCATCCCTCCAGTCCCCTCACTCTCCCATCGAAGACCATCCCTCCAGTCCCCTCACTCTCCCATCGAAGCCCCTCCCTCCAGTCCCCTCACTCTCCCATCGAAGCCCATCCCTCCTGTCCCCTCACTCTCCCATCGAAGCCCATCCCTCCAGTCCCCTCACTCTCCCATCGAAGCCCATCCCTCCAGTACCCTCACACTCCCATCGAAGACCATCCCTCCAGTCCCCTCACTCTCCCATCGAAGCCCACCCCTCCAGTCCCCTCACACTCCCATCGAAGCCCATCCCTCCAGTCCCCTCACTCTCCCATCGAAGCCCATCCCTCCAGTCCCCTCACTCTCCCATCGAAGCCCATCCCTCCAGTCCCCTCACTCTCCCATCGAAGCCCATCCCTCCAGTACCCTCACTCTCCCATCGAAGCCCATCCCTCCAGTCCCCTCACTCTCCCATCGAAGCCCATCCCTCCAGTCCCCTCACTCTCCCATCGAAGACCACCCCTCCAGTCCCCTCACACTCCCATCGAAGCCCATCCCTCCAGTCCCCTCACTCTCCCATCGAAGCCCATCCCTCCAGTACCCTCACTCTCCCATCGAAGCCCATCCCTCCAGTACCCTCACTCTCCCATCGAAGCCCATCCCTCCAGTCCCCTCACTCTCCCATCGAAGCCCATCCCTCCAGTCCCCTCACTCTCCCATCGAAGCCCATCCCTCCAGTCCCCTCACTCTCCCATCGAAGCCCATCCCTCCAGTCCCCTCACTCTCCCATCGAAGCCCATCCCTCCAGTCTCCTCACTCTCCCATCGAAGCCCATCCCTCCAGTCCCCTCACTCTCCCATCGAAGCCCATCCCTCCAGTCCCCTCACTCTCCCATCGAAGCCCATCCCTCCAGTCCCCTCACTCTCCCATCGAAGCCCATCCCTCCAGTCCCCTCACTCTCCCATCGAAGCCCATCCCTCCAGTCCCCTCACTCTCCCATCGAAACCCATCCCTCCAGTCCCCTCACTCTCCCATCGAAACCCATCCCTCCAGTCCCCTCACTCTCCCATCGAAGCCCATCCCTCCAGTCCCCTCACTCTCCCATCGAAGCCCATCCCTCCAGTCCCCTCACTCTCCCATCGAAGCCCATCCCTCCAGTCCCCTCACTCTCCCATCGAAATCCATCCCTCCAGTACCCTCACTCTCCCATCGAAGCCCATCCCTCCAGTACCCTCATTCTCCCATCGAAGCCCATCCCTCCAGTCCCCTCACTCTCCCATCGAAGCCCATCCCTCCAGTCCCCTCACTCTCCCATCGAAGCTCATCCCTCCAGTCCCCTCACTCTCCCATCGAAGCTCATCCCTCCAGTCCCCTCACTCTCCCATCGAAACCCATCCCTCCAGTACCCTGACTCTCCCATCGAAGCCCATCCCTCCAGTACCCTCACTCTCCCTTCGAAGCCCATCCCTCCAGTCCCCTCACTCTCCCATCGAAGCCCATCCCTCCAGTCCCCTCACTCTCCCATCGAAGCTCATCCCTCCAGTCCCCTCACTCTCCCATCGAAGCCCATCCCTCCAGTCCCCTCACTCTCCCATCGAAGCCCATCCCTCCAGTACCCTCACTCTCCCATCGAAGCCCATCCCTCCAGTACCCTCACTCTCCCATCGAAACCCATCCCTCCAGTCCCCTCACTCTCCCATCGAAGCCCATCCCTCCAGTCCCCTCACTCTCCCATCGAAGCCCATCCCTCCAGTCCCCTCACTCTCCCATCGAAGCCCATCCCTCCAGTCCCCTCACTCCCCCATCGAAGCCCCTCCCTCCAGTACCCTCACTCTCCCATCGAAGCCCATCCCTCCAGTCCCCTCACTCTCCCATCGAAGCCCATCCCTCCAGTCCCCTCACTCTCCCATCGAAGCCCATCCCTCCAGTCCCCTCACTCTCCCATCGAAGCCCATCCCTCCAGTACCCTCACTCTCCCATCGAAACCCATCCCTCCAGTCCCCTCACTCTCCCATCGAAGCCCATCCCTCCAGTACCCTCACTCTCCCATCGAAGCCCATCCCTCCAATCCCCTCACTCTCCCATCGAAGCCCATCCCTCCAGTCTCCTCACTCTCCCATCGAAGCCCATCCCTCCAGTCCCCTCACTCTCCCAACGAAGCCCATCCCTCCAGTCCCCTCACTCTCCCATCGAAGCCCATCCCTCCAGTCCCCTCACTCTCCCATCGAAGCCCATCCCTCCAGTCCCCTCACTCTCCCATCGAAGCCCATCCCTCCAGCACCCTCACTCTCCCATCGAAGCCCATCCCTCCAGTCCCCTCACTCTCCCATCGAAACCCATCCCTCCAGTCCCCTCACTCTCCAATCGAAGCCCATCCCTCCAGTCCCCTCACTCTCCCATCGAAGCCCCTCCCTCCAGTCCCCCAACTCTCCCATCGAAGCCCATCCCTCCAGTCTCCTCACTCTCCCATCGAAGTCCATCCCTCCAGTCCCCTCACTCTCCCATCGAAGTCCATCCCTCCAGTCCCCTCACTCTCCCATCGAAGTCCATCCCTCCAGTCCCCTCACTCTCCCATCGAAACCCATCCCTCCAGTCCCCTCACTCTCCCATCGAAACCCATCCCTCCAGTCCCCTCACTCTCCCATCGAAGCCCATCCCTCCAGTCCCCTCACTCTACCATCGAATTCCATCCCTCCAGTCCCCTCACTCTCCCATCGAAGCCCATCCCTCCAGTCCCCTCACTCTCCCATCGAAGCCCATCCCTCCAATACCCTCACTCTCCCATCGAAGCCCATCCCTCCAGTCCCCTCACTCTCCCATCGAAGCCCATCCCTCCAATACCCTCACTCTCCCATCGAAGCCCATCCCTCCAGTACCCTCACTCTCCCATCGAAGCCCATCCCTCCAGTACCCTCACTCTCCCATCGAAGCCCATCCCTCCAGTACCCTCACTCTCCCATCGAAGCCCATCCCTCCAGTCCCCTAACTCTCCCATCGAAGCCCATCCCTCCAGTCCCCTCACTCTCCCATCGAAGCCCATCCCTCCTGTCCCCTCACACTCCCATCGAAGCCCATCCCTCCTGTCCCCTCACTCTCCCATCGAAGCCCATCCCTCCAGTACCCTCACTCTCCCATCGAAACCCATCCCTCCAATACCCTCACTCTCCCATCGAAGCCCATCCCTCCAGTCCCCTCACTCTCCCATCGAAGCCCATCCCTCTAGTCTCCTCACTCTCCCATCGAAGCCCATCCCTCCAGTCCCCTCACTCTCCCATCGAAGCCCATCCCTCCAGTCCCCTCACTCTCCCATCGAAGCCCATCCCTCCAATCCCCTCACTCTCCCATCGAAGCCCATCCCTCCAGTCCCTAACTCTCCCATCGAAGCCCATCCCTCCAGTCCCCTCACTCTCCCATCGAAGCCCATCCCTCCAGTCCCCTCACTCTCGCATCGAAGCCACTCCCTCCAGTCCCCTCACTCTCCCATCGAAGCCCATCCCTCCAGTACCCTCACTCTCCCATCGAAGCCCATCCCTCCAGTACCCTCACTCTCCCATCGAAGCCCATCCCTCCAGTCCCCTCACTCTCCCATCGAAGCCCATCCCTCCAGTACCCTCACTCTCCCATCGAAGCCCATCCCTCCAGTACCCTCACTCTCCCATCGAAGCCCATCCCTCCAGTCCCCTCACTCTCCCATCGAAGCCCATCCCTCCAGTACCCTCACTCTCCCATCGAAGCCCATCCCTCCAGTACCCTCACTCTCCCATCGAAGCCCATCCCTCCAGTCCCCTCACTCTCCCATCGAAGCCCATCCCTCCAGTCCCCTCACTCTCCCATCGAAGCCCATCCCTACAGTCCCCTCACTCTCCCATCGAAGCCCATCCCTCCAGTCCCCTCACTTTCCCATCGAAGCCCATCCCTCCAGTCCCCTCACTCTCCCATCGAAGCCCATCCCTCCAGTACCCTCACTCTCCCATCGAAGCCCATCCCTCCAGTACCCTCACTCTCCCATCGAAGCCCATCCCTCCAGTACCCTCACTCTCCCATCGAAGCCCATCCCTCCAGTCCCCTCACTCTCCCATCGAAGCCCATCCCTCCAGTCCCCTCACTCTCCCATCGAAGCCCATCCCTCCAGTCCCCTCACACTCCCATCGAAGCCCATCCCTCCAGTACCCTCATTCTCCCATCGAAGCCCATCCCTCCAGTCCCCTCACTCTCCCATCGAAGACCATCCCTCCAGTCCCCTCACTCTCCCATCGAAGCCCATCCCTCCAGTCCCCTCACTCTCCCATCGAAGCCCATCCCTCCAGTCCCCTCACTCTCCCATCGAAGCCCATCCCTCCAGTCCCCTCACTCTCCCATCGAAGCCCATCCCTCCGTTACCCTCACTCTCCCATCAAAGCCCATCCCTCCAGTCCCCTCACTCTCCCATCGAAGCCCATCCCTCCAGTCCCCTCACTCTCCCATCGAAGCCCATCCCTCCAGTCCCCTCACTCTCCCATCGAAGCCCATCCCTCCAGTCCCCTCACTCTCCCATCGAAGCCCATCCCTCCAGTCCCCTCACTCTCCCATCGAAGACCATCCCTCCAGTCCCCTCACTCTCCCATCGAAGCCCATCCCTCCAGTACCCTAACTCTCCCATCGAAGCCCATCCCTCCAGTCCCCTCACTCTCCCATCGAAGCCCATCCCTCCAATACCCTCACTCTCCCATCGAAGAACATCCCTCCAGTCCCCTCTCTCTCCCATCGAAGCCCATCCCTCCAATACCCTCACTCTCCCATCGAAGAACATCCCTCCAGTACCCTCACTCTCCCATCGAAGCCCATCCCTCCAGTCCCCTCACTCTCCCATCGAAGCCCATCCCTCCAGTCCCCTCACTCTCCCATCGAAGCCCATCCCTCCAGTCCCCTCACTCTCCCATCGAAGCCCATCACTCCAGTCCCCTCACTCTCCCATCGAAGACCATCCCTCCAGTCCCCTCACTCTCCCATCGAAGCCCATCCCTCCAGTCCCCTAACTCTCCCATCGAAGCCCATCCCTCCAGTCCCCTCACTCTCCCATCGAAGCCCATCCCTCCAATACCCTCACTCTTCCATCGAAGAACATCCCTCCAGTCCCCTCACTCTCCCATCGAAGCCCATCCCTCCAATACCCTCACTCTCCCATCGAAGAACATCCCTCCAGTCCCCTCACTCTCCCATCGAAGCCCATCCCTCCAGTACCCTCACTCTCCCATCGAAGCCCATCCCTCCAGTCCCCTCACTCTCCCATCGAAGCCCATCCCTCCAGTACCCTCACTCTCCCATCGAAGCCCATCCCTCCAGTCCCCTCACTCTCCCATCGAAGCCCATCCCTCCAGTCCCCTCACTCTCCCATCGAAGACCATCCCTCCAGTACCCTTACTCTCCCATCGAAGCCCATCCCTCCAGTCCCCTCACTCTCCCATCGAAGCCCACCCCTCCAGTCCCCTCACACTCCCATCGAAGAACATCCCTCCAGTCCCCTCACTCTCCCATCGAAGCCCATCCCTCCAGTCCCCTCACACTCCCATCGAAGCCCATCCCTCCAGTCCCCTCACTCTCCCATCGAAGACCATCCCTCCAGTACCCTCACTCTCCCATCGAAGCCCATCCCTCCAGTACCCTTACTCTCCCATCGAAGCCCATCCCTCCAGTCCCCTCACTCTCCCATCGAAGCCCATCCCTCCAGTCCCCTCACTCTCCCATCGAAGCCCATCCCTCCAGTCCCCTCACTCTCCCATCGAAGCCCATCCCTCCAGTCCCCTCACTCTCCCATCGAAGCCCATCCCTCCGTTACCCTCACTCTCCCATCAAAGCCCATCCCTCCAGTCCCCTCACTCTCCCATCGAAGCCCATCCCTCCAGTCCCCTCACTCTCCCATCGAAGCCCATCCCTCCAGTCCCCTCACTCTCCCATCGAAGCCCATCCCTCCAGTCCCCTCACTCTCCCATCGAAGCCCATCCCTCCAGTCCCCTCACTCTCCCATCGAAGACCATCCCTCCAGTCCCCTCACTCTCCCATCGAAGCCCATCCCTCCAGTACCCTAACTCTCCCATCGAAGCCCATCCCTCCAGTCCCCTCACTCTCCCATCGAAGCCCATCCCTCCAATACCCTCACTCTCCCATCGAAGAACATCCCTCCAGTCCCCTCTCTCTCCCATCGAAGCCCATCCCTCCAATACCCTCACTCTCCCATCGAAGAACATCCCTCCAGTCCCCTCACTCTCCCATCGAAGCCCATCCCTCCAGTACCCTCACTCTCCCATCGAAGCCCATCCCTCCAGTCTCCTCACTCTCCCATCGAAGCCCATCCCTCCAGTCCCCTCACTCTCCCATCGAAGCCCATCCCTCCAGTCCCCTCACTCTCCCATCGAAGCCCATCCCTCCAGTCCCCTCACTCTCCCATCGAAGACCATCCCTCCAGTCCCCTCACTCTCCCATCGAAGCCCATCCCTCCAGTCCCCTAACTCTCCCATCGAAGCCCATCCCTCCAGTCCCCTCACTCTCCCATCGAAGCCCATCCCTCCAATACCCTCACTCTCCCATCGAAGAACATCCCTCCAGTCCCCTCACTCTCCCATCGAAGCCCATCCCTCCAATACCCTCACTCTCCCATCGAAGAACATCCCTCCAGTCCCCTCACTCTCCCATCGAAGCCCATCCCTCCAGTACCCTCACTCTCCCATCGAAGCCCATCCCTCCAGTCCCCTCACTCTCCCATCGAAGCCCATCCCTCCAGTACCCTCACTCTCCCATCGAAGCCCATCCCTCCAGTCCCCTCACTCTCCCATCGAAGCCCATCCCTCCAGTCCCCTCACTCTCCCATCGAAGACCATCCCTCCAGTACCCTTACTCTCCCATCGAAGCCCATCCCTCCAGTCCCCTCACTCTCCCATCGAAGCCCACCCCTCCAGTCCCCTCACACTCCCATCGAAGAACATCCCTCCAGTCCCCTCACTCTCCCATCGAAGCCCATCCCTCCAGTCCCCTCACACTCCCATCGAAGCCCATCCCTCCAGTCCCCTCACTCTCCCATCGAAGACCATCCCTCCAGTACCCTCACTCTCCCATCGAAGCCCATCCCTCCAGTACCCTTACTCTCCCATCGAAGCCCATCCCTCCAGTCCCCTCACTCTCCCATCGAAGCCCATCCCTCCAGTCCCCTCACTCTCCCATCGAAGCCCATCCCTCCAGTCCCCTCACTCTCCCATCGAAGCCCATCCCTCCAGTCCCCTCACTCTCCCATCGAAACCCGCCGAGTTACATCGAGTTACGTCGAAACGACAGCACAGAAACAGGCCATTCGGCCCATCAGGTCTCTGCTGGTGTTTATGCTCCACACGAGCCTCCTCCCTCCCTACTCCATCTCACCCTATCACCATATCCTTTTATTCCTTTCTCCCTCGTGTGTTTATCGAGCTTCCCCCAGTTCCCGAACTCTCTCTGCCTCTCTCTAATGATTTACCTTTGATCTTGTTTGCAGCCTCTCATCAGGTGATCACCCCCATTTATTCCGTGGGGAGTGGTCCCGACAGCTCAAAGACCCCCAGCCGCTACTCCGTCACCTTGTACATCGGTGAACGAACGCCGTTTGCCCCCAGGAGCAGATGTCAGTCTCTGAGCAGCCAGGGTTCAGGAGCACACGAGGCTCAGGGGCGCATCAGCGGTCAGCCCGAATTCCTCCCAGTTGGAGAACGGAATCTCAGGAGTCTTCCCAAGGCAAGGAATAAATCCGTGTTCAAGAAATTCTTCGGGAAGAAGGAGTAACTGTCTGTCCCCCAGCGTGGGGGCCAAGTTGGGAATGAGTTACCAGGGACGGGTGCCGAAGTGGCCGATGTATTGAGACTGCTGGAGGGAGCTGGTGAAGGATGGAGGGATGGGTATTTTGGAGCCCAATGTTGTCCCTCCTGCACCTCTACCCCTCTGGGTGCGGATGGGGTCACTCGGAGAATATTTCTGGGCCGCGGTTACACATGGCAACAGGGTGGAGCTTAACTAATCTGCCAATGGGTGACCACTTTGGGTTGGAATGGCGGCCACCCAGTTTCTGAGTATTATAGCCCCAATAATGGACCCTCCCCTCCTCACCGACCCCCTTTCCCCCCCCCCCTCCTCCAGCAGATTTAACCCTTTACTTTCTTCAGGACTTCAGCAACCAAACCCAGACGACTGGGCTCAGTAATCCGACTCACCTCTCCCGGGACTCTCTGAGTGACAATTTAAAGATTCATTATTGTTATCTCCAGCTCCCTGGTCTGGCCGTACCCCAGGGTAACCATCGACCTCGCCCTGACTCGCCCGTCAGACGCCTGCGAGGCCTGGGAGGGTGAGAGGGAAAGGGACCGTTCCCAGCAAAGGCCATGGAGGGATTCCTGTCCTGCCTCTTACTCCCGCTCTCTCCTATCGCACAGCGCGCTCCATGAGGGGAAGGCAGCCATGTTTAGGTCTTGAGTTTGGCGGAGGGACGGGTCAAGCTGGAGATTCTCACCACGGCTGACCATTGACTGACCCTGTCCTCCACCAGCAGTGGAGAGATGGGCTGGAACCACATGAGCTGCATCATCCGCGGCGAGTCCTCCCTACCAAAGACTCAGCTTTCACCCATACACTCATCTCAAGCACCTGGGCATATTTTCCTACGTTAAAGGTGCTATATAAATGCAAGTTGTGGTTGCTCTTAAGACTGGCCTCGAACAACACTCTGAACTGGGTTAAAACCAATCTGAGACGGTTTTCACCACGGGAGGGAGTGGAATTTCACCACTCTAAGACCAGACTGACCCGTGCTAACTGTTCCGATCATGGACTGGGACCACTGTAAGACCAAACTGACCCGTGCTAACTGTCCCGATCACAGACTGGGACCACTGTAAGACCAAACTGACCCGTGTTAACTGTCTTGATCATGGACTGGGACCACTCTAAGACCAGGTCAGACTGACCCGTGCTAACTGTCCCGATCACAGGTTGGGACCACTGTAAGACCAAACTGACCCGTGCTAACTGTCCCGATCATGGACAGGGACCACTGTAAGACCAAACTGACCCGTGCTGACTGTCCCGATCACAGATTGGGACCACTGTAAGACCAGACTGACCCGTGCTAACTGTCCCGATCATGGACAAGGACCACTCTGAGACCAGGTCAGACTGACCCGTGCTAACTGTCCCGATCACAGACTGGGACCACTCTAAGACCAGACTGACCCGTGCTAACTGTCCCGATCACAGACTGGGACCACTCTAAGACCAGACTGACCCGTGCTAACTGTCCCGATCATGGACTGGGACCACTCTAAGACCAGACTGACCCGTGCTAACTGTCCCGATCATGGACTGGGACCATTCTAAGACCAGGTCAGACTGACCCGTGCTAACTGTCCCGATCATGGACAGGGACCACTCTAAGACCAGACCAGACTGACCCGTGCTAACTGTCCCGATCATGGACAAGGACCACTCTAAGACCAGGTCAGACTGACCCGTGCTAACTGTCCCGATCATGGACTGGGACCATTCTAAGACCAGGTCAGACTGACCCGTGCTAACTGTCCCGATCATGGACTGGGACCATTCTAAGACCAGGTCAGACTGACCCGTGATAACTGTCCCGATCATGGACTGGGACCATTCCAAGACCAGGTCAGACTGACCCGTGATAACTGTCCCGATCATGGACTGGGACCACTCTAAGACCAGGTCAGACTGACCCGTGCTAACTGTCCCGATCATGGACTGGGACCACTCTAAGACCAGGTCAGACTGACCCGTGCTAACTGTCCCGATCACAGATTGGGACCACTGTAAGACCAAACTGACCCGTGCTAACTGTCCCGATCATGGACAGGGACCACTGTAAGACCAAACTGACCTGTGCTAACTGTCCCGATCACAGATTGGGACCACTGTAAGACCAGACTGACCCGTGCTAACTGTCCCGATCATGGACAAGGACCACTCTGAGACCAGGTCAGACTGACCCGTGCTAACTGTCCCGATCACAGACTGGGACCACTCTAAGACCAGACTGACCCGTGCTAACTGTCCCGATCACAGACTGGGACCACTCTAAGACCAGACCAGACTGACCCGTGCTAACTGTCCCGATCATGGACTGGGACCACTCTAAGACCAGACTGACCCGTGCTAACTGTCCCCATCATGGACTGGGACCACTCTAAGACCAGACTGACCCGTGCTAACTGTCCCGATCATGGACTGGGACCATTCTAAGACCAGGTCAGACTGACCCATGCTAACTGTCCCAATCATGGACAGGGACCACTCTAAGACCAGACCAGACTGACCCGTGCTAACTGTCCCGATCATGGACAAGGACCACTCTAAGACCAGGTCAGACTGACCCGTGCTAACTGTCCCGATCACAGACTGGGACCACTCTAAGACCAGGTCAGACTGACCCGTGCTAACTGTCCCGATCATGGACAAGGACCACTCTAAGACCAGGTCAGACTGACCCGTGCTAACTGTCCCGATCACAGACTGGGACCACTCTAAGACCAGACTGACCCGTGCTAACTGTCCCGATCATGGACTGGGACCACTCTAAGACCAGGTCAGACTGACCCGTGCTAACTGTCCCGATCATGGACTGGGACCATTCTAAGACCAGACCAGACTGACCCGTGCTAACTGTCCCGATCATGGACTGGGACCACTCTCAGACCAGACCAGACTGACCCGTGCTAACTGTCCCGATCATGGACTGGGACCACTCTAAGACCAGGTCAGACTGACCCGTGCTAACTGTCCCGATCATGGACTGGGACCACTCTAAGACCAGGTCAGACTGACCCGTGCTAACTGTCCCGATCATGGACTGGGACCACTCTAAGACCAGGTCAGACTGACCCGTGCTAACTGTCCCAATCATGGACTGGAACCACTCTAAGACCAGACCAGACTGACCCGTGCTAACTGTCCCGATCATGGACTGGGACCACTCTAAGACCAGTTGGTACTCTGGACAAGGGATCAGATTGACGAGTCACTGATCCCAGGGCTCGATGGGAGGCTGAGTCCTGACTGAGAAACTCTGCCTGTCTGCTCGACAGCACTGACCTCCCAGCAATGGGACTGGGCTGGAGATTCTAGAGCCCGGGAGTACGGCCCCAAATCTTCTCGATCAGCAACACTATATGAGCCAGAATCTGTTCATGCCAAAAAAACACACAGATTTCGTGGGTAAGGCAGCATGTGGTGTGGAGCCACACAGCCCACAAGGCCCCTGCTTCAATCCCCGCTCTGGGCTGAGATACAATGGATGGGGAAACAGATCCCATTCCTGTCTTGTGACCCCTACTGGGGATATACCCTACGTGAGGAGTGCCTGCTGAGAACTAGTTCGGGCCCAGCTGTGACACCCTTCACAGTCGAATATCCTGCTGCCATTCACTGCTTAAGCTCACACTTAAAGAATGGGCTCTTGGGGAAGGGTCTCTCTTGACTGTGGACTACGGTGCCTTCAGGAGAAGGGCGGGGGGGGGCAGGGGGTGGGGTTGAGGGATGAGAGAAGAAGCCATGTTGGACAAAGGGTGCGGAGAGGCCTGTGTTAGGGTCTCTCCGGCCTTGGAAAGCTTGCTGCTGTACTGACGTCCCCTTGTGCCTGAGACCGATGCTCCATTCCCTGGCCCTCGTAAAATTCAGAGAGAGCGAGAGAGAGAGAGAGAGAGGGGAAGAAACATGGCTGCCACAGGCCTCAGTCCGGAGCGGGCGCTGGTGTCAGTGAACTTGCAGTCTGCTTCCCCAGGAGGAGGGTAAGAATGGAGCGGCCCCATACGCTGGACTCAGGGCCGACAGGAGGTCGGCCTCAAGCTAACAACAGTGTAAGGCCTCATTAAAAAAGGGTCTGCGTCCGGTGGTAGCTTCCGGTGACCGCCGACAGTGGTTTCTTCCGCCCCCCTGCCCCCTGCCA
>NW_027138805.1:0-33648 GCF_035084215.1 Heptranchias perlo
TGAATGGGGGAGAGTGGTGGGGGACGGGGAGAGAGGGGTGAGAGTCTCTGTTTCACCCCCTCCATTCTGCCCACCTGCAGCTTGCTGTGGTCTTGTGGGCAGAGCCCCCACCCCCCGAGGAATGTTGATAAATCGGCCCCCCACCTCCACGATCGCCATGATGGTTCCCAGTTCCCTCAGCGGAGTTCCCGAGTTCTCAACCTCTGCTGCGATCCCAGGACCAGCGCCCGGCCCGGGCTGACCCAGGGCAGTGCCGATGCTCCCCGCCGTTCCCAGCAACGCAAACTGACTTTGGACGCACGCGGATGCGAGTGCAGCAGTATAACTGCGGTCTCCCCTCAGTGACCAGACGCCCTATTGCGCTGGCGTCAGGTGGCGAGGGTTCTGCCTCGCGCGATGGACCGATCGCGCTGGGTGCAGTATAACCTCCAGCGTGAGATCGCCAGCGCGGGGCACGAGACCCCGATACAATCGGGGGCAGAGCGGCCTGAGCAATGGGGGTCACTGCAGGTCACTCACAAACTGCCAGGAAACCATCTCGTCCACCGGAGGTCTCATGGGGCCCGGTGAATTGAGTCTCGATGCGGAGCCCCTGATAAACAGGGTGAACTGATGGGATGCAGGGACCAGGCTGTAGTTATACTGTCACCTCCGCAATGACAGCGAGGAGTTTCCGCTGGGACAGCGGTCAGTATCATTGAGGAGTTGGGTCACGGTCAGCCTCCCCAGGACCACCAAAGAGTAAATCCTGGCACTCAGGGAGGGGCTGGGATCATCGTCAGTGAGGGATCTGTGCTGGAGTTACAGGGTCAGGGGTCAATTCACCGAGTCCTGGGGTCAGGGGGGTCAATTCACCGAGTCCCGGGGTCAGGGGGGTCAATTCACCGAGTCCCTGGGTCGGGGGGTCAATTCACCGAGTCCCGGGGTCGGGGGGTCAATTCACCGAGTCCCGGGGTCAGGGGGTCAATTCACCGAGTCCCGGGGTCGGGGGGTCAATTCACCGAGTCCCGGGGTCGGGGGGTCAATTCACCGAGTCCCGGGGTCGGGGGGTCAATTCACCGAGTCCCGGGGTCCGGGGGTCAATTCACCGAGTCCCGAGGTCAGGGGGTCAATTCACCGAGTCCCGGGGTCGGGGGGTCAATTCACCGAGTCCCGAGGTCAGGGGTCAATTCACCGAGTCCCGGGGTCAGGGGGTCAATTCACCGAGTCCCGGGGTCAGGGGTGAATTCACCGAGTCCCGGGGTCAGGGGTGAATTCACCGAGTCCCGGGGTCAGGGGTCAATTCACCGAGTCCCGGGGTCGGGGGGTCAATTCACCGAGTCCCGGGGTCGGGGGGTCAATTCACCGAGTCCCGGGGTCGGGGGGTCAATTCACCGAGTCCCGGGGTCGGGGGGTCAATTCACCGAGTCCCGGGGTCGGGGGGTCAATTCACCGAGTCCCGGGGTCGGGGGGTCAATTCACCGAGTCCCGGGATCGGGGGGTCAATTCACCGAGTCCCGGGGTCGGGGGGTCAACTCACCGAGTCCCGGGGTCGGGGGGTCAATTCACCGAATCCCGGGGTCAGGGGGTCAATTCACCGAGTCCCGGGGTCGGGGGGTCAATTCACCGAGTCCCGGGGTCGGGGGGTCAATTCACCGAGTCCCGGGGTCAGGGGTCAATTCACCGAGTCCCGGGGTCGGGGGGTCAATTCACCGAGTCCCGGGGTCGGGGGGTCAATTCACCGAGTCCCGGGGTCGGGGGGTCAATTCACCGAGTCCCGGGGTCGGGGGGTCAATTCACCGAGTCCCGGGGTCGGGGGGTCAATTCACCGAGTCCCGGGGTCAGGGGTCAATTCACCGAGTCCTGCGGTCAGGGGTCAATTCACCGAGTCCCTGAATCGACACAATTCCCCCCAGAGCCGTCAGTCGATGACGAGGTGCTGCACCGACTGCAGTATAACTCCAGGCCGGTATGAACCAGAAATGGTCGGAGGGTGACCGGGGCCCACTGGGGAAATCGTGATTGAGTTTTGACAGCAGTCGGAGTGACCTGGGCCATGAACAAAGGTCAGAGGCAGAGGATTAGAAACAGAGTCGGTCAGTCCAGGGCCAGAGCTCTCTCAGACCCCCCTCAGACCCCCTCAGCCCCCCTCAGACCCCCCTCAAACTCCCTCAGACCCCCTCACATCCCCTCAGACCCCCTCACATCCCCTCAGACCCCCTCACATCCCCTCAGACCCCCCTCAGACCCCCTCAGACCCCCTCAGACCCCCCTCAAACTCCCTCAGACCCCCTCACATCCCCTCAGACCCCCTCACACCCCCTCTGACCCCCCTCTGACCCCCCTCAGACCCCCTCAGACCCCCTCAGACCCCCTCAGACCCCCTCAGACCCCCTCAGACCCCCTCAGACCCCCTCAGACCCCCTCAGACCCCCCTCAAACTCCCTCAGACCACCTCACATCCCCTCACATCCCCTCACACCCCCTCACACCCCCCTCACACCCCCTCACACCCCCTCTGACCCCCTCTGACCCCCCTCAGTCCCCTGTCAGACCCCCCTCAGTCCCCTGTCAGACACCCCTCAGTCCCCCCTCAGTCCCCCCTCAGTCCCCCCTCAGTCCCCCCTCAGTCCCCCCTCAGTCCCCCGTCAGACCCCCCTCAGACCCCCCCTCAGTCCCCCATCAGTCCCCCATCAGTCCCCTCTCAGTCCCCCCTCAGTCCCCCCTCAGTCCCCCCTCAGTCCCCTCTCAGACCCCTCTCAGTCCCCCCTCAGTCCCCCCTCAGTCCCCCCTCAGTCACCTGTCAGACCCCCCTCAGACCCCCCTCAGACCCCCCTCAGTCCCCCCTCAGTCCCCCCTCAGTCCCCCCTCAGTCCCCAGTCAGTCCCCAGTCAGTCCCCCCTCAGTCCCCTGTCAGACCCCCCTCAGTCCCCTGTCAGACCCCCCTCAGTCCCCGGTCAGTCCCCGGTCAGTCCCCTGTCAGACCCCCCTCAGTCCCCTCTCAGTCCCCTCTCAGTCCCCCCTCAGTCCCCTCTCAGTCCCCCCTCAGTCCCCTCTCAGTCCCCCCCTCAGTCCCCCCTCAGTCCCCCCTCAGTCCCCCGTCAGTCCCCCCTCAGACCCCCCTCAGTCCCCCCTCAGACCCCCCTCAGACCCCCCTCAGTCCCCCCTCAGTCCCCGGTCAGTCCCCCCTCAGTCCCCTGTCAGTCCCCCCTCAGACCCCCCTCAGACCCCCCTCAGACCCCCCTCAGTCCCCCCTCAGACCCCCCTCAGACCCCCCTCAGACCCCCCTCAGTCCCCCCTCAGTCCCCCCTCAGTCCCCGCTCAGTCCCCTGTCAGTCCCCCCTCAGTCCCCTGTCAGACCCCCCTCAGTCCCCCCCTCAGTCCCCCCTCAGTCCCCCCTCAGTCCCCCCTCAGTCCCCGATCAGAACCCCCTCAGTCCCCCCTCAGTCCCCGGTGAGACCCTCCTCAGTTCCCCCTCAGACCCCCTCAGTCCCCCCTCGGTCCCCTGTCAGACCCCCCTCAGACCCCCCTCAGACCCCCCTCAGTCCCCCCTCAGTCCCCCGTCAGTCCCCCGTCAGTCCCCCCTCAGTCCCCCCTCAGTCCCCCGTCAGTCCCCCCTCAGTCCCCCGTCAGTCCCCCCTCAGTCCCCCCCTCAGTCCCCCCCTCAGTCCCCGGTCAGTCCCCGGTCAGTCCCCGCTCAGTCCCCTGTCAGTCCCCCCTCAGTCCCCTGTCAGACCCCCCTCAGTCCCCTTTCAGACCCCCCTCAGTCCCCTTTCAGACCCCCCTCAGTCCCCTGTCAGTCCCCCCTCAGTCCCCTGTCAGTCCCCCCTCAGTCCCCTGTCAGTCCCCCCTCAGTCCCCCCTCAGTCCCCGATCAGAACCCCCTCAGTCCCCCCTCAGTCCCCTGTCAGTCCCCCCCTCAGTCCCCTGTCAGTCCCCTGTCAGTCCCCCCTCAGTCCCCGATCAGAACCCCCTCAGTCCCCCCTCAGTCCCCGGTGAGACCCTCCTCAGTTCCCCCTCAGACCCCCTCAGACCCCCTCAGTCCCCCCTCGGTCCCCTGTCAGACCCCCCTCAGTCCCCCCTCAGTCCCCCCTCAGTCCCCCCTCAGACCCCCCTCAGACCCCCGGTCAGTCCCCCCTCAGTCCCCCCTCAGTCCCCTCTCAGACCCCTGTCACACCCCCCTCAGACCCCCTCAGTCCCTGGTCAGTCCCCCCTCAGTCCCCCTCAGTCCCCCCTCAGTCCCCCCTCAGTCCCCTGTCAGACCCCCCTCAGACCCCCCTCAGACCCCCTCAGTTCCCGGTCAGTCCCCCCTCAGACCCCCCTCAGTCCCCCCTCAGTCCCCCCTCAGTCCCCCCTCAGTCCCCCGTCAGACCCCCCTCAGACCCCCCTCAGACCCCCCTCAGTCCCCCCTCAGTCCCCCCTCAGTCCCCCCTCAGTCCCCCCTCAGTCCCCCCTCAGTCCCCCCTCAGTCCCCGGTCAGTCCCCCCTCAGACCCCCTCAGTCCCCGGTCAGACCCCCCTCAGTCCCCCCTCAGTCCCCCCTCAGTCCCCCCTCAGTCCCCCCTCAGTCCCCCCTCAGACCCCCCTCAGTCCCCCCTCAGTCCCCCGTCAGACCCCCCTCAGACCCCCCTCAGACCCCCCTCAGACCCCCCTCAGTCCCCCCTCAGTCCCCCCTCAGTCCCCCCTCAGTCCCCCCTCAGTCCCCCCTCAGACCCCCTCAGTCCCCGGTCAGACCCCCCTCAGTCCGCCCTCAGTCCCCCCTCAGTCCCCCCTCAGTCCCCCCTCAGACCCCCCTCAGTCCCCGGTCAGTCCCCCTCAGACCCCCCTCAGTCCCCGGTCAGTCCCCCTCAGACCCCCCTCAGTCCCCGGTCAGTACCCCCTCAGACCCCCCTCAGTCCCCGGTCAGACCCCCCTCAGTCCCCCCTCAGTCCCCCCTCAGTCCCCCCTCAGTTCCCTGTCAGTTCCCTGTCAGTCCCCTGTCAGTCCCCTGTCAGACCCCCCTCAGTCCCCCATCAGTCCCCCCTCGGTCCCCCCTCGGTCCCCTCTCATTCCCCCCTCAGTCCCCCCTCAGTCCCCCCTCAGTCCCCCCTCAGTCCCCCCTCAGACCCCCTCAGTCCCCGGTCAGTCCCCGGTCAGTCCCCCCTCAGTCCCCCCTCAGTCCCCCCTCAGTCCCCGGTCAGACCCCCCTCAGTCCCCCCTCAGTCCCCGGTCAGACCCCCCTCAGTCCCCGGTCAGACCCCCTCAGACCCCCCTCGGTCCCCCCTCGGTCCCCCCTCGGTCCCCCCTCGGTCCCCCCTCGGTCCCCCCTCAGTTCCCGGTCAGACCCCCCTCAGTCCCCCCTCAGTCCCCGGTCAGACCTCCCTCAGTCCCCCCTCCGTCCCCCCTCCGTCCCCCCTCCGTCCCCCCTCGGTCCCCCCTTCTGTCCCCCCTTCTGTCCCCCCTTCTGTCCCCCCTCGGTCCCCCCTCTGTCCCCCCTCGGTCCCCCCTTCTGTCCCCCCTCAGTCCCCGGTCAGTCCCCGGTCAGTCCCCGGTCAGTCCCCGGTCAGTCCCCCCTCGGTCCCCCCCTCGGTCCCCCCTCAGTCCCCCCTCAGTCCCTGGTCAGACCCCCCTCAGACCCCCCTCAGTCCCCGGTCAGACCCCCCTCAGTCCCCGGTCAGACCCCCCTCGGTCCCCCCTCGGTCCCCCCTCGGTCCCCCCTCGGTCCCCCCTCGGTCCCCCCTCGGTCCCCCCTCGGTCCCCGGTCAGACCCCCCTCAGTCCCCCCTCAGTCCCCCCTCGGTCCCCCCTCGGTCCCCGGTCAGACCCCCCTCAGTCCCCCCTCGGTCCCCCCTCGGTCCCCCCTCGGTCCCCCCTCAGTCCCCGGTCAGACCCCCCTCAGTCCCCGGTCGGTCCCCCCTCGGTCCCCCCTCGGTCCCCGGTCAGACCCCCCTCAGTCCCCCCTCGGTCCCCCCTCGGTCCCCCCTCGGTCCCCCCTCGGTCCCCCCTCGGTCCCCGGTCAGTCCCCCCTCGGTCCCCGGTCAGTGTCCACACTGTAACACTGTGCACCATCTCCAGCTCGCAGCCCCAGGTCTAACTCTGGCCCGGGAAGACCAGGTAAAGTCCAGCTCTGGAGAGGTGACCCTGGCTCCACCTTTCTTTAAACTCCACTTCCTGTTCTAATAAAGAATGAAATACTCAAACTTCTTTTGCTTTGTTTCTGTCGCAGGGTCCAGCGGGTTTAAAAGGAGGCGAGGGTCCCATTGGCCCGACTGGCCCAATTGTAAGTATTGGTATCGTTCACTTTCGCTGCGTTAAATGGAATTTGTCTGAACTGTGAGAGGGGAATTAAAAATAAATGTTTTTCAGCTGGTGAATTGCAATATGTAACTTTAGAAACAGGCTCGGGGAGAGAAAGAAACAAAAGCAGAGGTGACGTCCCCTACACACCCTGAGGGGCCATCTCTGTGCTCTTGGGAACGGCAATGGGAGGAGTTGCAATCCACTGTTGGCCAGTTTCCCCTTGATGGTGACCATGAACACTTTACTCCAAGTGGCCGGAACCCTAACGATAGCCTGAGAGTCTGATCTGACCTCACGATCCCTGACCCCACGTACCCTGGATTATTAGACCTCACGATCCCTGACCCCACGATCCCTGACCCCACGTACCCTGGATTATTAGACCTCACGATCCCTGACTCCACGATCCCTGACCTCACGTACCCTGGATTATCAGACCGCACGATCCCTGACCTCACGATCCCTGACCTCACGATCCCTGACCTCACGATCCCTGACCCCACAATCCCTGACCTCACGTACCCTGGATTATCAGACCTCATGTACCCTGACCTCACGATCCCTGACCTCACGAACCCTGACCATTATTAGACCATGTCTCTGTGAAGCACCTTGGGACTTTTTTCTACATTAAAGGCACTGTATCAATGCAACTTTTCATTCTTCATTCTGGGGATGTGGGCGTCGCTGGCAAGGCCGGCATTTATTGCCCATCCCGAGTTGCCCTGAGAAGGTGGTGCTGGGCCTTCTTCTTGAACCACTGGGAGCGGGTTTGATACAAACTGAGTGTCTCGCTCGGCCACTCCAGAGGGAGGTTAAGGGTCAGCCACGTTGGTGTGGGACTGGAGTCACATATAGGCCCAGACCGGGTAAGGACGGCAGGTTTCCTTCCCTCAAGGACATCAGTGACCCAGTTGGGTTTTTACGACAATCCAACAGTTTCATGGTCACTTTTACTGAGACCAGATTTTTATTTCCAGGTTTTTGAACTGAATTCAAATTCTCAAACTGCCCCATGGTGGGATCTGAACTGAGGATCTCTGGATTGTTAGAGCAGGACCTCCGGGTTATTAATCCAGTAACATAAGCACTACCACCACCGTACCCCAAGGCGGTGCTAATGCCGGTTCGGCTGCATGAACGAAGGTGTAGATTCCCTGAATAAAACCTTCCGTGGGAAGAGTCAAAAAGGGTCAAATTCGAGCTCGGCCGTTCAGGGGTGATGTCAGGAAGCATTTCTTCACACAAAGGGGGAGTGGGAGTCTGGAACTCTCTCCCCCACAAAAGGCTGTTGAGGCCGGGGGTCAGACTGGGATGGATGGATTTTTTTGTTGGGTATCGAGGGAGACGGAGCAAAGGCGGGGAAATGGGGTCGAGGTACAGATCAGACGCGATCTGATTGAATGACGGATCAGGCTCGAGGGGCTGAATGGCCTCCTGCTGTTCCGATGACCCTTAACTGCCCTCTGATATGGTCCGGCAAGCCTCTGAGTCGAGGGCGAGGGTGTTGGCCCTCAGTGCCAGAGCCATCTCCCTCTATATGGCGGAAGTGACTAACTTGATAGGTTTCCCACCAAAATCACTGAAACAGATGATCCGGTCATTTACCACTGTGCTGTTTGTGGGATCTCGCTGTGCGCAAATTGGCTGCCTCGGTACCGACATTACAACAGTGAGTACACTTCCAAAAAAAGTCCTTCATTGTTTGCGAAGCATTTCGGGGTGTCCCGAGGTGGTGAAAGGAGCTGGAGAAATGCAGCTCTTTCATCCTCTTATTAATATCTTAAACCTGTTTAATATGGAGTGCAGCAAATGCTTCTCTGCATAAACTACAGGGAATTAAAATTTGATGACCTTCAGAATCATATGAAGATTAAATAGAAAAAAATCCCCTTGAAGACAAATACTTTCATTCCAAAACCGCACCAGCACCAAATGTTCCTTGTGGGTTTGCATATGTTTGCATAATATTTAAATACTGATGACAAGAGGCAAAGTTTCAATGCCGACCTGATGGCGGGGGCTAACGGTGAACACTGCAAATCTGTTCCCACAGCAGTGCAAGTTTTGTGTCTCAGATATGGAAATTTTCATCAGAAAGTCTGGTGTTCTTCACAACAACTGATCCACCACGTAACAACAATAATAATATAACACTGGTTTATTGATCTCTGTTATTCCTGGCTTAATGGTGTTACAGTAAATATTATCCTGATATTACCATCAAGAACGGCAAATTAAGCGAGGCAGAGAAACACTGAGGGTCGTAAATCCCGACATGGAGAGAGAATTTGCATTTCCAAAGTGACTTTCAGGACTTCCCACAGTGCTTTACAGCCAATTAAATAATTTTTTGAAGTGTGGTCACTGTTGCAAAATAGGAAACACGGCCGTCCGAGCTGTACCTGACCTGGGAGCGTTTGATGGGACAGTGTAGAGGGAGCTTTACTCTGTATCTAACCCTGTACCTGCCCTGGGAGCGTTTGATGGGACAGTGTAGAGGGAGCTTTACTCTGTATCTAACCCTGTACCTGCCCTAGGAGTGTTTGATGGGACAGTGTAGAGGGAGCTTTACTCTGTATCTAACCCTGTACCTGCCCTGGGAGTGTTTGATGGGACAGTGTAGAGGGAGCTTTACTCTGTATCTAACCCTGTACCTGTCCTGGGAGTGTTTGATGGGACAGTGTGGAGGGAGCTTTACTCTGTATCTAACCCTGTACCTGCCCTGGGAGTGTTTGATGGGACAGTGTAGAGGGAGCATTACTCTGTATCTAACCCTGTACCTGCCCTGGGAGTGTTTGATGGGACAGTGCAGAGGGAGCTTTACTCTGTATCTAACCCTGTACCTGCCCTGGGAGTGTTTGATGGGACAGTGTAGAGGGAGCTTTACTCTGTATCTAACCCTGTACCTGCCCTGGGAGTGTTTGATGGGACAGTGCAGAGGGAGCTTTACTCTGTATCTAACCCTGTACCTGCCCTGGGAGTGTTTGATGGGACAGTGTGGAGGGAGCTTTACTCTGTATCTAATCCTGTACCTGCCCTGGGAGTGTTTGATGGGACAGTGTAGAGGGAGCTTTACTCTGTATCTAACCCTGTACCTGCCCTGGGAGCGTTTGATGGGACAGTGTAGAGGGAGCTTTACTCTGTATCTAACCCTGTACCTGCCCTGGGAGTGTTTGATGGGACAGTGTAGAGGGAGCTTTACTCTGTATCCAACCCTGTACCTGCCCTGGGAGTGTTTGATGGGACAGTGCAGAGGGAGCTTTACTCTGTATCTAATCCTGTACCTGCCCTGGGAGTGTTTGATGGGACAGTGTAGAGGGAGCTTTACTCTGTATCTAACCCTGTACCTGCCCTGGGAGCGTTTGATGGGACAGTGTAGAGGGAGCTTTACTCTGTATCTAACCCTGTACCTGCCCTGGGAGTGTTTGATGGGACAGTGTAGAGGGAGCTTTACTCTGTATCTAACCCTGTACCTGCCCTGGGAGTGTTTGATGGGACAGTGTAGAGGGAGCTTTACTCTGTATCTAACCCTGTACCTGCCCTGGGAGTGTTTGATGGGACAGTGTAGAGGGAGCTTTACTCTGTATCTAACCCTGTACCTGCCCTGGGAGCGTTTGACGGGACAGTGTAGAGGGAGCTTTACTCTGTATCTAACCCTGTACCTGCCCTGGGAGTGTTTGATGGGACAGTGTGGAGGGAGCTTTACTCTGTATCTTACCCTGCACCTGCCCTGGGAGTGTTTGATGGGACAGTGTAGAGGGAGCTTTACTCTGTATCTAACCCGAGCTGTACCTGCCCTGGGAGTGTTTGATGGGACAGTGCAGAGGGAGCTTTACTCTGTATCTTACCCTGCACCTGCCCTGGGAGTGTTTGATGGGACAGTGTAGAGGGAGCTTTACTCTGTATCTTACCCTGTATCTGCCCTGGGAGTGTTTGATGGGACAGTGTGGAGGGAGCTTTACTCTGTATCTAACCCTGTATCTGCCCTGGGAGTGTTTGATGGGACAGTGTAGAGGGAGCTTTACTCTGTATCTAACCCTGTACCTGCCCTGTGAGTGTTTGATGGGACAGTGTAGAGTGAGCTTTACTCTGTATCTAACCAGTGCTGTACCTGCCCTGGGAGTGTTTGATGGGACAGTGTAGAGGGAGCTTTACTCTGTATCTAACCCTGTACCTGCCCTGGGAGTGTTTGATGGGACAGTGTAGAGGGTGCTTTACTCTGTATCTAACCCTGTATCTGCCCTGGGAGTGTTTGATGGGACAGTGTAGAGGGAGCTTTACTCTGTATCTAACCCTGTACCTGCCCTGGGAGTGTTTGATGGGACAGTGTAGAGTGAGCTTTACTCTGTATCTAACCCTGTACCTGACCCTGGGAGTGTTTGATGGGACAGTGTAGAGGGAGCTTTACTCTGTATCTAACCCTGTACCTGCCCTGGGAGTGTTTGATGGGACAGTGTAGAGGGAGCTTTACTCTGTATCTAACCCGAGCTGTACCTGCCCTGGGAGTGTTTGATGGGACAGTGCAGAGGGAGCTTTACTCTGTATCTAACCCTGTACCTACCCTGGGAGTGTTTGATGGGACAGTGTAGAGGGAGCTTTACTCTGTATCTAACCCTGTACCTGCCCTGGGAGTGTTTGATGGGACAGTGTAGAGGGAGCTTTACTCTGTATCTAACCCTGTAGCTACCCTGGGAGTGTTTGATGGGACAGTGTAGAGGGAGCTTTACTCTGTATCTAACCTGTGCTGTACCTGCCCTGGGAGTGTTTGATGGACAGTGTAGAGGGAGCTTTACTCTGTATCTAACCCTGTACCTGACCCTGGGAGTGTTTGATGGGACAGTGTCGAGGGAGCTTTACTCTGTATCTAACCCTGTACCTGCCCTGGGAGTGTTTGATGGGACAGTGTAGAGGGAGCTTTACTCTGTATCTAACCCTGTACCTGCCCTGGGAGCGTTTGACGGGACAGTGTAGAGGGAGCTTTACTCTGTATCTAACCCTGTACCTGCCCTGGGAGTGTTTGATGGGACAGTGTAGAGGGAGCTTTACTCTGTATCTAACCCTGTACCTACCCTGGGAGTGTTTGATGGGACAGTGTAGAGGGAGCTTTACTCTGTATCTAACCCTGTACCTGCCCTGGGAGTGTTTGATGGGACAGTGTAGAGGGAGCTTTACTCTGTATCTAACCTGTGCTGTACCTGCCCTGGGAGTGTTTGATGGGACAGTGTAGAGGGAGCTTTACTCTGTATCTAACCCTGTACCTGCCCTGGGAGTGTTTGATGGGACAGTGCAGAGGGAGCTTTACTCTGTATCTAACCCATTACCTGCCCTGGGAGTGTTTGATGGGACAGTGTAGAGGGAGCTTTACTCTGTATCTAACCCTGTACCTGACCCTGGGAGTGTTTGATGGGACAGTGTGGAGGGAGCTTTACTCTGTATCTAACCCTGTACCTGACCCTGGGAGTGTTTGATGGACAGTGTAGAGGGAGCTTTACTCTGTATCTAACCCTGTACCTGCCCTGGGAGTGTTTGATGGGACAGTGCAGAGGGACCTTCACTCTGTATATAACCCTGTACCTGACCCTGGGAGTGTTTGATGGGACAGTGTAGAGGGAGCTTTACTCTGTATCTAATCCTGTACCTGCCCTGGGAGTGTTTGATGGGACAGTGTAGAGGGAGCTTTACTCTGTATCTTACCCTGTATCTGACCCTGGGAGTGTTTGATGGGACAGTGTAGAGGGAGCTTTACTCTGTATCTAACCCTGTATCTGACCCTGGGAGTGTTTGATGGGACAGTGTAGAGTGAGCTTTACTCTGTATCTAATCCTGTACCTGACCCTGGGAGTGTTTGATGGACAGTGTAGAGGGAGCTTTACTCTGTATCTTACCCTGTATCTGACCCTGGGAGTGTTTGATGGGACAGTGTAGAGGGAGCTTTACTCTGTATCTAATCCTGTACCTGCCCTGGGAGTGTTTGATGGGACAGTGTAGAGGGAGCTTTACTCTGTATCTTACCCTGTATCTGACCCTGGGAGTGTTTGATGGGACAGTGTAGAGGGAGCTTTACTCTGTATCTAACCCTGTATCTGACCCTGGGAGTGTTTGATGGGACAGTGTAGAGTGAGCTTTACTCTGTATCTAATCCTGTACCTGACCCTGGGAGTGTTTGATGGACAGTGTAGAGGGAGCTTTACTCTGTATCTTACCCTGTATCTGACCCTGGGAGTGTTTGATGGGACAGTGTAGAGGGAGCTTTACTCTGTATCTAACCCTGTACCTGACCCTGGGAGTGTTTGATGGACAGTGTAGAGGGAGCTTTACTCTGTATCTAATCCTGTACCTGCCCTGGGAGTGTTTGATGGGACAGTGTAGAGGGAGCTTTACTCTGTATCTAACCCTGTACCTGCCCTGGGAGTGTTTGATGGGACAGTGTAGAGGGAGCTTTACTCTGTATCTAACCCTGTACCTGACCCTGGGAGTGTTTGATGGGACAGTGTAGAGGGAGCTTTACTCTGTATCTAATCCTGTACCTGCCCTGGGAGTGTTTGATGGGACAGTGTAGAGGGAGCTTTACTCTGTATCTAACCCTGTACCTGCCCTGGGAGTGTTTGATGGGACAGTGCAGAGGGAGCTTTACTCTGTATCTAACCCTGTACCTGACCCTGGGAGTGTTTGATGGGACAGTGTAGAGGGAGCTTTACTCTGTATCTCAACCTGTACCTGCCCTGGGAGTGTTTGATGGGACAGTGTCGAGGGAGCTTTACTCTGTATCTAACCCTGTACCTGACCCTGGGAGTGTTTGATGGGACAGTGTAGAGGGAGCTTTACTCTGTATCTAACCCTGTACCTGCCCTGGGAGTGTTTGATGGGACAGTGTAGAGGGAGCTTTACTCTGTATCTAACCCGTGCTGTACCTGCCCTGGGAGTGTTTGATGGGACAGTGTAGAGGGAGCTTTACTCTGTATCTAACCCTGTACCTGACCCTGGGAGTGTTTGATGGGACAGTGTAGAGGGAGCTTTACTCTGTATCTAACCCTGTACCTGACCCTGGGAGTGTTTGATGGGACAGTGTAGAGGGAGCTTTACTCTGTATCTCAACCTGTACCTGCCCTGGGAGTGTTTGATGGGACAGTGTAGAGGGAGCTTTACTCTGTATCTAACCCTGTACCTGACCCTGGGAGTGTTTGATGGGACAGTGTAGAGGGAGCTTTACTCTGTATCTAACCCTGTACCTGCCCTGGGAGTGTTTGATGGGACAGTGTAGAGGGAGCTTTACTCTGTATCTAACCCTATACCTGACCCTGGGAGTGTTTGATGGGACAGTGTAGAGGGAGCTTTACTCTGTATCTAACCCTGTACCTGCCCTGGGAGTGTTTGACGGGACAGTGTAGAGGGAGCTTTACTCTGTATCTAACCCTGTACCTGCCCTGGGAGTGTTTGATGGGACAGTGTAGAGGGAGCTTTACTCTGTATCTAACTCTGTACCTGACCCTGGGAGTGTTTGATGGGACAGTGTAGAGGGAGCTTTACTCTGTATCTAACCCTGTACCTGCCCTGGGAGTGTTTGATGGGACAGTGTAGAGGGAGCTTTACTCTGTATCTAACCCTGTACCTGCCCTGGGAGTGTTTGATGGGACAGTGTAGAGGGAGCTTTACTCTGTATCTAACCCTGTACCTGCCCTGGGAGTGTTTGATGGGACAGTGTAGAGGGAGCTTTACTCTGTATCTAACCCTGTACCTGCCCTGGGAGTGTTTGATGGGACAGTGTAGAGGGAGCTTTACTCTGTATCTAACCCTGTACCTGCCCTGGGAGTGTTTGATGGGACAGTGTAGAGGGAGCTTTACTCTGTGAGTTGGTAAATGGGGGGCATGGGTTTGTGTGGGGGGAGAGGGGGTGTGTGGGGTTGAGGGTGGTTGAGGGGGGGTGAGTGGTTTGAGGGGGGTGAGGGGGTGTGAGGGGCGTGAGGGGGTGTGTGGGGGGTGAGGGAGTGTTTTTGGGGTGAGGGGGTGTGTGGGCGGTGAGGGGGTGTTTGGGGTGAGGGGGGGTGAGGGGAGTGTTTTTGGGGCGTGGGGGGTGAGGGGGATGTGGGGGTGAGAGGGGGTGTTTTTGGGGTGAGGGGGTGTTTGGGGTGAGGGGGTGTTTGGGGTGAGGGGGGTGTTTGGGGTGAGGGGGGTGTTTGGGGTGAGGGGGTGTTTGGGGGTTGGTGTGTTGATGTTGAAGATGTGTTGGGTTCGGGATTGGGGACGTGTTCGGGTGACGGATGGAGATGGGTTGTTTTGTTCAGCACTCGGTCCCACTGGATCACTGGCGTACTCTGTCCCACTGGATCACCGGCGTACTCTGTCCCACTGGATCACCGGCGTACTCTGTCCCACTGGATCACCGGCGTACTCTGTCCCACTGGATCACCGGCGTACTCTGTCCCACTGGATCACCGGCGTACTCTGTCCCACTGGATCACCGGCGTACTCTGTCCCACTGGATCACCAGTGTACTCTGTCCCACTGGATCACCGGTGTACGCTGTCCCACTGGATCACCAGTGTGCTCTGTCCCACTGGATCACCGGTGTACTCTGTCCCACTGGATCACTGAAGTACTCTGTCCCACTGGATCACTGGTGTACTCTGTCCCACTGGATCACTGAAGTACTCTGTCCCACTGGATCACTGGCGTACTCTGTCCCACTGGATCACTGGTGCACTCTGTCCCACTGGATCACTGAAGTACTCTGTCCCACTGGATCACTGATCGTCAGTCCTGCTACGATTGATTCCTGTGATTAACGTGATTGGGTGGATTCTCTTTGCAGGGCTCTCCTGGTGAACGAGGTTCTGCAGGATCTGCAGGTCCTATTGGTCTACCTGGTCGTCCAGGACCTCAAGGTGGTCTCGGGCCTGCTGGAGAGAAGGGGGCTCCGGTAAGTATCCTCACCAACTGCCTCCGTGTGACGGTCCGGCTGGACTCTCTCCAAACCAGCAGACTTCTGTCTCCTTTTCATTCACAGCTCAAAAATCTTTCTCAACTCTGCCCAAACCCTTTGCGCTGCACGGCGCAGAAATCTCGCAACATTTCATGTCTCACTGGTTTCCAATTCCCGTCGGACTTCAGGCAAGCTCGCACAGAGCTGGTCCCTTCGCACGCAAATCCTGCCGGGGAAATCGCACGGCCAATTGAAGCTCCGGGTCCTCCCATTCCCTGCACCGTTCCGCCAATGGAAAGTGACCAACTCCTCCTGGAGAGCGAATCACTCCCCAAGGAATCACCGCCCTTACCAGGCGGAATGATGGAGTGTTTCGGGGCAGTTCCCCCTCGCGCCTGGGCTCCTGACGCGTGACTCGTGGTTTGTGAATGAATTCCTGTACCTTTTGCCCCCCTGTGTGACCTGCCCTTTTCTCAAACCTTGCAGGGTGAGAAGGGCCCACAAGGCCCAGCCGGTCGAGATGGAGTTCAAGGACCAGTAGGTTTACCAGGCCCGGCTGGCCCTCAGGGACCCCCAGGAGAAGATGGCGACAAGGTGAGGCTGTCTTTATGTTCCACATTCACTTTTACAATTCATCCTGGGGACGTGGGCGTCGCTGGCGAGGCCGGCATTTATTGCCCACCCCCAGTTGCCCTGAGAAGGTGGTGGTGAGCCGCCTTCTTGAACCGCTGCAGTCCGTGTGGTGAAGGTTCTCCCACAATTCGTAGGAACACAGAAACAGGAGGAGGCCATTCAGCCCCTCGAGCCTGTTCAGCCCTTCAATTAGTTGGCTGAGCGAAAGGTGACAGAGAGTAGGGATAATGGGAAGGTACTCACATTGACAGGATGTGACTAGTGGAGTCCCGCAGGGATCTGTCTTGGGGCCTCAATTACTCACAATATTTATTAACAACTTAGATGAAGGCAAAGAAAGTCTCATATCTAAGTTTGCCGATGACACAAAGATTGGTGGCATTGTAAGCAGTGTAGATAAAAACATAAAATTACAAAGCGATATTGATAGATTAGGTGAATGGGCAAAACTGTGGCAAATGGAATTCAATGTAGACAAATGTGAGGTCATCCACTTTGGATCAAAAAAGGATAGAACAGGGTACTTTCTAAATGGTAAAAAGTTAAAAACAGTGGATGTCCAAAGGGACTGAGGGGTTCAGGTACATAGATCATTGAAGTGTCATGAACAGGTGCAGAAAATAATCAATAAGGCTAATGGAATGCTGGTCTTTATATCGAGAGGACTCGAGTACAAGGGGGCAGAAGTTATGCTGCAGCTATACAAAACCCTGGTTAGACCGCACCTGGAGTACTGTGAGCAGTTCTGGGCACCGCACCTTCGGAAGGACATATTGGCCTTGGAGGGAGTGCAGCGTAGGTTTACTAGAATGATACCCGGACTTCAAGGGTTAAGTTACGAGGAGAGATTACACAAATTGGGGTTGTATTCTCTGGAGTTTAGAAGGTTAAGGGGTGATCTGATCAAAGTTTATCAGATATTAAGGGGAACGGATAGGGTGGATAGAGAGAAACTATTTCCGCTGGTTGGGGATTCTAGGAGTAGGGGGCACAGTCTAAAAATTAGAGCCAGACCTTTCAGGAGTGAGATTAGAAAACATTTCTACACACAAAGGGTGGTAGAAGTTTGGAACTCTCTTCCTCAAACGGCAATTGATACTAGCTCAATTGCTAAATTTAAATCTGAGATAGATAGCTTTTTGGCAACCAAAGGTATTAAGGGATATGGGCCAAAGGCAGGTATATGGAGTTAGATCACAGATCAGCCATGATCTTATCAAATGGCGGAGCAGGCACGAGGGGCTGAATGGCCTACTCCTGTCCCTATGTTCCCAGATCGTGTCTGATCTGTACCTCAACCCGATTTCCCCTCCTTTGCTCCGTATCCCTCGATACCCAACAAAAATCCATCGATCTCAGTCTTGAAAGCTCCAATTGACCCCCAGCATCCACAGCCTTTTTGGGGGAGAGAGTTCCAGATTCCCACTCCCCTTTGTGTGAAGAAATGCTTCCTGACATCACCCCTGAACGGCCGAGCTCTCATTTTAAGATTATTCCCCCTTGTTCTGGACTCTCCCACCAGAGGAAATAGTTTCTCTCCATCGACCCGATCGAATCCTTTAATCATCTTAAACCCCTCGATTAGATCACCCCTCAATCTCCTAAACTCGAGGGAATACAAGCCCAGTCTCTGCAACCTGTCCTCGTAATTTAACCCTTTAATCCCCGGTATCATTCTGGTGAATCTGCTCCACCCCCCCTCCAAGGCCAATATATCCTTCCCTGAGGGGCGGGGCCCAGAACTGAACCCAGTCTCCAGGTGTCCCTGTTCCACCTCAGTGTGCGGAGCCTTGTTGAAGGGTCAGTGGGAGGGACTGTGCCTCATTCTGCCTCTGACCGGCCCGTGTTGGGACACACAATGCCCGGGCCACGGTTGGGAGATGTCGGGGAAGGGTCCATGTTCCAGAGGCCGGCGGCTCTCCACGGGCATGCCTTCATGTTAATCTCTGTGTCCTCCTGTGATCCCTGATTGTGTTCCCTCGCGCCAAGTTGCTTGTCTCGAGCCTGCTTGGTCCTGTTTCAGAGACTCAGTCTGTCAGCTGATCTCTGGCCTCCTTTGCTGTGGCAATTAAGCCTTTGTTGGATTAGTCATGGCTCGGTTTGCACAGAATTCTGTTGACTCGCTCAGGCGCGTGTCGCACAGAAGCTGTCAGACACTCAGTGCGGGGATTGGAGGGGCCGGCCGAGTGAATCGACACGAGGCCCATGGCCCTCGGATTGACTCTGCAAACCGCAGGATAACCGGGAGACGCTGCAGTTAATTTGAGGCCGCACTCCGGGGCGGAGAGAGGGCGGTGAAGGAGGTCGGACGAAAGCACTCATTTAATTCTCTTGTTCACACAGGGTGAGATTGGAGAACCAGGTCAAAAGGGAACCAAAGGGGGCAAAGGTGAACAGGTAAGTCCCGAGAATTTTTCTTTGCTTTTTGCTGTTCCGGGCTGAGGCCGCACCACTCTGATTCCTGTGTTCACTCAGTACCGACCCTCCGACAGTGCAGCGCTCCCTCAGTACTGACCCTCCGACAGTGCAGCACTCCCTCAGTACTGACCCTCCGACAGTGCGGCGCTCCCTCATTACTGACCATCCGACAGTGCGGCACTCACTCAGTACTGACCCTCCGACAGTGCAGCACTCCCTCAGTACTGAACCTCCGACAGTGCAGGGCTCCCTCATTACTGACCATCCGACAGTGCGGCACTCCCTCAGTACTGACCCTCCGACAGTGCAGCGCTCCCTCAGTACTGACCCTCCGACAGTGCGGCGCTCCCTCAGTACTGACCCTCCGACAGTGCAGCACTCCCTCAGTACTGACCCTCCGACAGTGCGGCGCTCCCTCAGTACTGACCCTCCGACAGTGCGGCGCTCCCTCAGTACTGACCCTCCGACAGTGCAGCACTCCCTCAGTACTGACCCTCCATCTCGTGTGTTGTCCGCTGCCATGTTCAGTTCCCCTCGGCCCCAGTGAGGGACGTAGACTGAGCGAGGACTTTGATTGTGAATCGCTGGAAGGAGACTGCTGGTTTTCTGCTGCTCTTTCTCTCCGTCTCCGGTGTTGCAGCTCACGCTCATTGAGTTTGTTTTTTCTCTTCTTCGCAGGGCCCTCCTGGAGCCCACGGCCTGCAAGGACCCATCGGCCAGCCTGGACCGGCAGTGAGTGATCTCCTTTACTGATTCTGATAAGTATTGAAGAAAAGGAATGTTCACAGGAACAGGAGGAGGCCATTCAGCCCCTCGAGCCTGTTCCACCATTCACAGGATCATGGGAACAGGAGGAGGCCATTCAGCCCCTCGAGCCTGTTCCACCATTCACAGGATCATGGGAACAGGAGGAGGCCATTCAGCCCCTCGAGCCTGTTCCACCATTCACAGGAACACAGGAACAGGAGGAGGCCATTCAACCCCTCGAGCCTGTTCCACCATTCACAGGATCATGGGAACAGGAGGAGGCCATTCAGCCCCTCGAGCCTGTTCCACCATTCACAGGAAAACATAGGAACAGGAGGAGGCCATTCAGCCCCTCGAGCCTGTTCCACCATTCATTGAGATTGTGGTTGATCTGTGATCTAACTCCATATACCTGCCTTTGGCCCATATCCCTTAATACCTTTGGTTAACAAAAATCCATCAATTCTGGATTTAAATTTAGCAATTGAGCGAGTATCAATTGCCGTTTGCGGAAGTTAGTTCCAAACTTCTACCACCCTTTGTGTGTAGAAATGTTTTCTAATCTCGCTCCTGAAAGGTCTGGCTCTAATTTTTAGACTGTGCCCCCTACTCCTAGAATCCCCAACCAGCAGAAATAGTTTCTCTCTATCCACCCTATCTGTTCCCCTTAATATCTGATAAACTTCGATCAGATCACCCCTTAACCTTCGAAACTCTAGAGAATACAACCCCAATTTGTGTAATCTCTCCTCGTAACTTAACCCTTGAAGTCCGGGTATCATTCTAGTAAACCTACGCTGCACTCCCTCCAAGGCCAATATGTCCTTCCGAAGGTGCGGTGCCCAGAACTGCTCACAGTACTCCAGGTGCGGTCTAACCAGGGTTTTGTATAGCTGCAGCATAACTTCTGCCCCCTTGTACTCCAGTCCTCTAGATATCAAGGCCAGCATTCCATTAGCCTTATTGATTATTTTCTGCACCTGTTCATGACACTTCAATGATCGATGTACCTGAACCCCTCAGTCCCTTTGGACATCCACAGTTTTTAACTTTTTACCATTTAGAAAGTACCCTGTTCTATCCTTTCTTGATCCAAAGTGGATGACCTCACATTTGTCTACATTGAATTCCATTTGCCACAGTTTTGCCCATTCACCTAATCTATCAATATCACTTTGTAATTTTATGTTTTTATCTACACTGCTTACAATGCCACCAATCTTTGTGTCATCGGCAAATTTGGATATGTGGCTCTCTGACACGTCATCTAATCATTAATAAATATTGTGAATAATTGAGGCCCGAAGACAGATCCCTGCGAGACTCCACTAGTCACATCCTGGCAATGTGAGTAGCTTCCCATTATCCCTACTCTCTGTCACCTTTCACTCAGCCAACTTCCCAACCAAGTCTGTACTTTTCCCCTCGATTCCATGGGCTTCTATCTTAGCTAACAGTCTCTTATGTGGGACCTTATCCCTCATCATAGCTGATCTGTTCCTCAACTCCTTTTACCCTTCCGAAATTCATTATTGAATCTGCTTCCCCCGCCCTTTCAGGCAGCGCATTCCAGATCATAACAACTCGCTGCGTAAAAAACATTCTCCTCATCTCCCCTCTGGTTCTTTTGCCAATTCCCTTAAATCTGTGTCCTCTGGTTCCCGACCCTCCTGCCACTGGAAACAGTTTCTCCTTATTTACTCGATCAAAACCCCTCATGATTTTGAACACCTCGATTAAATCTCCCCTTAACCTTCTCTGCTCTGAGGAGAACAATCCCAGCTTCTCCAGTCTCTCCACATAACTGAAGTCCCTCATCCCTGGTCCCATTCCAGTAAATCCCCTCCGCACCCTCTCCAAGGCCGTCACATCCTTCCTAAAGTGCGGTGCCCAGAATTGGACACAATTCTCCAGCTGGGGTCTAACCCGTGTTTTATAAAGGTTTAGTATAACTCCCTTACTTTTGTACTCTGTGCCTCTATTTATAAAGCCCAGGATCCCGTGTGCTTTTTAACAGACTTCTCACCTTGTCCTGCCACCTTCAAAGATTTGTGTACATCCACCCCCAGGTCTCTCTGTTCCTGCACCCCCTTTAAAATTGGACCAATTAATCATTTCCTTCTGGTGGGGGTGTGATATTTTGGAGAGGGGGGCTTCGTATGATGAGATGATAATCGATTCATCAGGAGAGTGTTCAACCCGAGCCCCATCGCTCTCCGAACCAGCCGCTGATCGGCAGAAGCACAAGAGATTCTGAAACTGATTTGTCCTTCCTTTGCTAGGGAGGGGACGGAGAGCCAGGACCGCGGGGCCAGCAGGGGATGTACGGGCAGAAAGGCGACGAAGGTTCACGAGGATTCCCTGGACCTCCTGGTCCAATCGGTCTTCAGGTAAGTACCACAAACAACAATAAAAACCTGCATTTATCCGGCGCCTTCAACGCAGTAAAACGGCCCAGGGCCCTTCATCGGAGCGCAAATCAGACAGAGATTGACACCGAGACACAAAACAAGATATTAGGACAGGAGACCAAAAGCTTGGTCAAAGAGGGAGGTTTTAAGGAGCGTCTTAAAGGAGGAGAGAGAGGGGGAGAGGGGGAGAGGTTTAGGGAGGGAATTCCAGAGCTCGGGGCCCAGGCAGCTGAAGGCACGGCCGCCATTGGTGGAGCGATTAAAATCGGGGATGGACAAGAGGCCGGAGAATTGGAGGAGCGCAGAGATCTCGGAGGGTTGTAGGGCTGGAGGGGGTTACAGAGATAGGGAGGGGTGTGGGGCTGGAGGGGGTTACAGAGATAGGGAGGGGTGTGGGGCTGGAGGGGGTTACAGAGATAGGGAGGGGTGAGGGGCTGGAGGAGGTTACAGAGATAGGGAGGGGTGTGGGGCTGGAGGGGGTTACAGAGATAGGGAGGGGTGTGGGGCTGGAGGGGGTTACAGAGATAGGGAGGGGTGTGGGGCTGGAGGGGGTTACAGAGATAGGGAGGGGTGTGGGGCTGGAGGGGGTTACAGAGATAGGGAGGGGTGTGGGGCTGGAGGAGGTTACAGAGATAGGGAGGGGTGTGGGGCTGGAGGGGGTTACAGAGATAGGGAGGGGTGTGGGGCTGGAGGAGGTTACAGAGATAGGGAGGGGTGTGGGGCTGGAGGGGGTTACAGAGATAGGGAGGGGTGTGGGGCTGGAGGAGGTTACAGAGATAGGGAGGGGTGTGGGGCTGGAGGGGGTTACAGAGATAGGGAGGGGTGTGGGGCTGGAGGGGGTTACAGAGTTAGGGAGGGGCAGCAAATATCCCAGGTTGGGTTTTTATACAGATTGCTGTGCGGAGAGAGGCGTCAGTCACAGGATTAATCAGTCGATTGTTCAAACCTCACTCTACACACTGATATTACACATGGAACAGATAGACGTTTCTGCGGCTGCAAACGTAACTCCAGGATGGTATGTTGCCTCCCTGGTGCTAGGGTCAAGGATGTCACTGAGCGGCTGCAGGACATTCTGGAGGGAGAGGGTGAACAGCCAGTAGTCGTGGTCCATATCGGTACCAACGACATCGGTAAAAAAAGGGATGAGGTCCTGCAAGGTGAATTTAAGGAGTTAGGAGATAAATTAAAAAGCAGGACTTCAAAGGTAGTGATCTCAGGATTACTACCGGTGCCATGTGCTAGTGAGTATAGGAACAGGAGAATAGACAGGATGAATGCGTGGCTGCAGGGATGGTGTAGGAGGGAGGGATTTAGATTCCTGGGACATTGGGACCGGTTCTGGGGAAGGTGGGACCTGTACAAGCGGGACGGGTGACACCCGAGCAGGACCGGGACCAATGTCCTCACGGGGGTGTTTGCTGGTGCTGTTGGGGAAGGTTTAAACTAGAGTGGCAGGGGGATGGGAACCTGAGCGGGGAGTCAGAAGGGAATAAAGTTGAGAGCAGCAAGAGAGGGGAAGACCCAGGGGAAATCTACAATACAAATAGGACAAACAGTTGTTCAAGAACAAGTGAAAGGGAAAAGCGTAGAGCAGTGGAAAGAAAGTGTACTTTAGGCACGACAGATAAAATAAAAACTAGAAGGCGTAAGGCGATTAACCCAGTATCAAAGCTGTGGCAGGGGGTTGGGAACCTGAGCAGGGAGACAGAGGAAAGCGTGTCAGGAAGGGACAGAAGGTATGGAGTAAAAGGTAAAGTGTTAAAAAAGGAAAAAGCAGGAACTAAGCGTCACAAAACATATTTGAAAGTTCTTTATCTGAATGCACGTAGCATTCGTAATAAAATGGACGAGTTAACGGCACAAATAACTACGTATGGGTATGATCTTGTGGCCATTACAGAAACATGGCTGCAGGGTGACAACGACTGGGAATTAAATATGCCAGGGTATTTAACAATCAGGAAGGACAGGCAGGAAGGAAGGGGAGGTGGGGTGGCTATGTTAATAAAGGAAGGAATCACTGTAATACAGAGAAATGATATTGGGACAAAGCATCAAGATAATGAAACAGTTTGGGTGGAGATAAGGAATAATAAGGGCAAAAAAACATTAGTGGGCGTAGTATATAGGCCTCCTAATAGTTGCAACTCTGCTGGAAGAAGTATTAATCAGGAAATAGTCGGGGCATGTAATAAGGGAACAGCCATAATTATGGGGGATTTTAACTATCATATTAACTGGACAAATCAAATTGGGCAGGGCAGCCTTGAGGACGAGTTCATTGAGTGTATTAGGGATGGATTTCTTGAGCAGTCTGTAACTGAACCAACAAGGGGGCAAGCAACCTTGGACCTGGTCCTGTGTAATGAGCCAGGATTAATTAATAATGTCCTAGTTAAGGATCCCCTTGGAATGAGTGACCACAACATGGTTGAATTCCATATCCAATTAGAGGGTGAGAAGGTTGATTCTCAAACAAGCGTACTGAGCTTGAATAAAGGAGACTATGATGGTATGAGAGCGGAATTGATTAAAGTGGACTGGGAAAATAGATTAAAGGGTAAGACGGTACATGAGCAGTGGTGTTCATTTAGGGAGTTATTTTACAACTTTCAAAAAATATATATTCCACTGAGGAAAAAAGGGTGTAAAAGAAATGACAGCCATCCATGGCTAAGTAAAGAAATTAAGGATAGTATCCGACTAAAAACAAGGACATATAAGGTAGCCAAACTTAGTGGGAGGATAGAAGATTGGGAAGTCTTCAAAAGACAGCAAAAAGTAACTAAAGGATTGATTAAGAAAGGGAAGTTAGATTATGAAAATAAATTAGCAAAAAATATAAAAACAGAGAGCAAGAGTTTCTACAGTTATATAAAAAGAAAAAGGGTGCCTCATGCAAACGTAGGTCCCTTAGAGGATGAGACCGGGAAATTAATGGTGGGAAACATGGAGATGGCAAAAATGCTGAACAAATATTTTGTTTCAGTCTTTACAGTAGAGGACACTAAGAATATCCCAACACTGGACAAACAGGGGACTCTCGGGGGGGAGGAGCTAAATACGATTAAAATCACTAAGGAATTGGTACTCAGTAAATTAATGGGACTCAAGGCGGATAAATCCCCTGGACCTGATGGCTTACATCCCTGGGTCTTGAGGGAAGTGGCAGTAGGGATTGTGGATGCTTTGGTAATAATTTTCCAAAATTCTCTGGACTCGGCAAAGATCTCGGCAGATTGGAAAACTGCTAATGTAACACCGTTATTTAAAAAGGGTAGTAGGCAGAAGGCTGGAAATTATAGACCAGTTAGCCTAACATCTGTGATGGGTAAAATTTTGGAGTCTATTATTAAGGAGACAGTAACGGAACATTTGGATAAACATAATTTAATAGGACAAAGTCAGCATGGCTTTATGAAGGGGAAGTCATGTCTGACAAATTTGCTTGAGTTCTTTGAGGACATAACGTACAGGGTGGATAAAGGGGAACCAGTGGACGTAGTGTATTTAGACTTCCAGAAGGCATTCGACATGGTGCCACATAAAAGGTTATTGCTCAAGATAAAGAATCACTGGATTGGGGGTAATATTCTGGCATGGGTGGGGGATTGGTTATCTAACAGGAAGCAGAGAGTTGGGATAAATGGTTCATTCTCGGACTGGCAACCAGTAGCCAGTGGTGTTCCACAGGGGTTGGTGCTGGGTCCCCAACTCTTTACAATCTATATTAACGATTTGGAGGAGGGGACCGAGTGTAACATATCAAAGTTTGCAGATGATACAAAGATGGGAGGGAAAGTAGAGAGTGAGGAGGACATAAAAACCTACAAGGGGATATAGACAGGCTGGGTGAGTGGGCGGAGATTTGGCAGCTGCAATGCAATATTGGAAAATGTGAGGTTATGCACTTTGACAGGAAAAATCAGAGAGCAAGTTATTATCTTAATGGCGAGAGACTGGAAAGTACTGCAGTACAAAGGGATCTGGGGGTCCTAGTGCAAGAAAATCAAAAAGTTAGTATGCAGGTGCAGCAGGTGATCAAGAAGGCCAACGGAATATTGGCTTTTATTGCTAGGGGGATAGAATATAAAAACAGGGAGGTATTGCTGCAGTTATATAAGGTATTGGTGAGACCGCACCTGGAATACTGCATACAGTTTATGTCTCCATACTTAAGAAAAGACATACTTGCTCTCGAGGCAGTACAAAGAAGGTTCACTCGGTTAATCCCGGGGATGAGGGGGTGGACATATGAGGAGAGGTTGAGTAGATTGGGACTCGACTCATTGGAGTTCAGAAGAATGAGAGGCGATCTTCTTGAAACATATAAGATTGTGAAGGGGCTTGATCGGGTGGATGTGGTAAGGATGTTCCCAAGGGTGGGTGAAACTTGAACTAGGGGGCATAATCTTAGAATAAGGGGCTGCTCTTTCAAAACTGAGATGAGGAGAAACTTCTTCACTGAGAGGGTGGTAGGTCTGTGGAATTTGCTGCCCCAGGAAGCTGTGGAAGCTACATCATTAAATAAATTTAAAACAGAAATAGACAGTTTCCTAGAAGTAAAGGGAATTAGGGGTTACGGGGAGCGGGCAGGAAATTGGACATGAATTTAGATTTGAGGTTAGGATCAGATCAGCCATGATCTTATTGAATGGCGGAGCAGGCTCGAGGGGCCGATTGGCCTACTCCTGCTCCTATTAATTATGTTCTTGTGTTCTACCCCAGCATTCCCCTGGTGCCAATGATTGGGTAATCCTCCAGTATCCCAACATTCCCCTGGTGCCAATGATTGGGTAATCCTCCAGTATCCCAACATTCCCCTGGTGCCAATGATTGGGTAATCCTCCAGTATCCCAGCATTCCCGTGCTTGCTATATTTGTGTAGATTGACCTTGCTCTCAGTTTATTTTCCCACATTACGCGGAGATCCTGTCTATTTAACAATGCGCACGGCCAGACATTGGCAGCAAGTGATGGTCTTGAGTGATGGGTTCCTGCATTTCAATCAAGTGCTGACCAACCTCCATTTAATCAATCAATTTATTCGTATTGATCTTTGATTCATTTTTCCTTGTATTTTAATTAATTGAATACCATTTGGTAATAACATTTCAAAGTCAGTTCGGAGTGAGGAGCAGTCTGCAATTTGCAGGGTCAGTAACCGCGGTTAATTGGTCCTTCTGTGTGACAATAAACCTCCACGAGATAGGGTCGCAATCTGTTCTCCTGTCGAGTGAAGCATTTATAAATCAGCTAGAAATCACTGAGGTCCTTGGCAGTTTTGTGCACTCTGCACTAGTATGGCGAAGTTTGTTATTTGGATGGATATAGTCAGGACTAGGCCAGAACTCCCATTAGTCCCATCGCCCCCTCTCTGTCCCTTCAACAATCGCCAGTGATCCCAGTACAATTACATTCATTTCTCTCGATGGGACAGCCTGAAAGAGAATCTTTCTCTTGACATGCCGATTTGTTCACATTCATCCCTTGTGTAGGTATTTATTATCTGAGAGGTCGAGAATTGATATAATTTATAAATCACTGGTTAGACCCCAGCTGGAGAATTGTGTCCAATTCTGGGCACCGCACTTTAGGAAGGATGTGACGGCCTTGGAGAGGGTGCAGAGGAGATTTACTAGAATGGGACCAGGGATGAGGGACTTCAGTTATGTGGAGAGACTGGAGAAGCTGGGGTTGTTCTCCTCAGAGCAGAGAAGGTTAAGGGGAGATTTAATCGAGGGGTTCAAAATCATGAAGGGTTTTGATCGAGTAAATAAGGAGAAACTGTTTCCAGTGGCAGGAGGGTCGGTGACCAGAGGACACAGATTTAAGGTAATTGGCAAAAGAACCAGAGGGGAGATGAGGAGAATGTTTTTTACGCAGCGAGTTGTTCTGATCTGGAATGCGCTGCCTGAAAGGGCGGTGGAAGCAGATTCAATAATAACTTTCAAAAGGGAATTGGATAAATACTCGAAGGGGAAAAATTTACAGGTCATTGGGGGAAAGAGCAGGGGAGTGGGACTAATTGGATAGATCTTTCAAAGAGCCAGCACAGGCACGATGGGACGAATGGCCTCCTCCTGTGCTGTTAGATTCTACGATTCTATAATTTAACATGTTTTTTATTGGATGTGAGGGATTGTTACAGATTCTGTCGTAGTTCTATTCTGTCTGGAAATCAATGGGTTGTGGGGTCGATCTGAGTGAGATGTTCTTTAATTATTAATGCAGCACTTCATAACTGATTGTTTTCTCTTCATTTTTTCCCTTTCTTCCAAATGGTTTTAGGGTCTCCCGGGACCCCCAGGTGAGAAGGGAGAGACGGGAGATGTGGGGCCCATGGTAAGTGACTTTATTCACTGAAACGTGAAGGTTTGGGGGGACCTGTTCCCAGTGGGAGCACAGCAAAGGGAGATGGAGCGTCTCGTAATCCCCGAGGTCAGAGAGTGACAGAGGTCAGCACTCGGCCAATCAGCTCCCATCCTGGGGTCAGAGAGTGACAGAGGTCAGCGCTCGGCCAATCACCTCCCATCCTGGGGTCAGAGAGTGATAGAGGTCAGCTCGCGGCCAATCAGCTCCCATCCTGGGGTCAGAGAGTGATGGAGGTCAGCGCTCGGCCAATCAGCTCCCATCCTGGGGGTCAGAGAGTGACAGAGGTCAGCACTCGGCCAATCAGCTCCCATCCTGGGGTCAGAGAGTGACAGAGGTCAGCACTCGGCCAATCAGCTCCAATCCTGGGGTCAGAGAGTGACAGAGGTCAGCACTCGGCCAATCAGCTCCAATCCTGGGGTCAGAGTGTGACAGAGGTCAGCTCTCGGCCAATCAGCTGCCATCCTGGGGACAGGGAGTGACAGAGGTCAGCACTCGGCGAATCAGCTCCAATCCTGGGGTCAGAAAGTGACAGAGGCCAGCACTCGGCCAATCAGCTCCCATCCTGGGGTCAGAGAGTGACAGAGGCCAGCACTCGGCCAATCAGCTCCAATCCTGGGGTCAGAAAGTGACAGAGGCCAGCACTCGGCCAATCAGCTCCCATCCTGGGGTCAGAGAGTGACAGAGGCCAGCACTCGGCCAATCAGCTCCCATCCTGGCGTCAGAGAGTGTCAGAGGTCAGCACTCGGCCAATCAGCTCCCATCCTGGGAACAGGGAGTGACAGAGGTCAGCACTCGGCCAATCAGCTCCCATCCTGGGGTCAGGGAGTGACAGAGGTCAGCACTCGGCCAATCAGCTCCCATCCTGGCGGTCAGAGAGTGTCAGAGGTCAGCACTCGGCCAATCAGCTCCCATCCTGGGGTCAGGGAGTGACAGAGGTCAGCACTCGGCCAATCAGCTCCCATCCTGGGGTCAGAGAGTGACAGAGGTCAGCTCTCGGCCAATCAGCTCCCATCCTGGGGTAAGAGAGTGACAGAGGTCAGCACTCGGCCAATCAGCTCCAATCCTGGGGTCAGAGAGTGACAGAGGTCAGCGTTCGGCCAATCAGCTCCCATCCTGGGGTCAGAGAGTGACAGAGGCCAGCACTCGGCCAATCAGCTCCCATCCTGGGGTCAGAGAGTGACAGAGGTCAGCACTCGGCCAATCAGCTCCCATCCTGGGGTCAGAGAGTGACAGAGGTCAGCACTCGGCCAATCAGCTCCCATCCTGGGGTCAGAGAGTGACAGAGGTCAGCACTCGGCCAATCAGCTCCCATCCTGGGGTCAGGGAGTGACAGATGTCAGCACTCGGCCAATCAGCTCCCATCCTGGGGTCAGAGAGTGACAGAGGTCAGCACTCGGCCAATCAGCTCCCATCCTGGGGTCAGAGAGTGACAGAGGTCAGCACTCGACCAATCAGCTCCAATCCTGGGGTCAGAGAGAGACAGAGGTCAGCACTCGGCCAATCAGCTCCCATCCTGGGGTCAGAGAGTGACAGAGGTCAGCACTCGGCCAATCAGCTCCCATCCTGGGGTCAGAGAGTGACAGAGGTCAGCACTCGGCCAATCAGCTCCCATCCTGGGGTCAGAGAGTGACAGAGGTCAGCACTCGGCCAATCAGCTCCCATCCTGGGGTCAGAGAGTGACAGAGGTCAGCACTCGGCCAATCAGTGAGAGCCGTGTTGCCGCAGGCGATGAGTTTTTTGTTTAAATGAACTCGGGGTTTGTCCGATTGGTCGAATCGATCGGGGGAAAAGAAGAGAATTCTCTTCATGGACCATTGGGTAATCCTCCAATATCCCAGCATTCCCCTGGAGTCAGTGATTGGGTAATCCTCCAGTATCCCAGCATTCCCCCGGAGTCAGTGATTGGGTAATCCTCCAGTATCCCAGCATTCCCCTGGAGTCAGTGATTGGGTAATCCTCCAGTATCCCAGCATTCCCCTGGAGTCAGTGATTGGGTAATCCTCCAGTATCCCAGCATTCCCCCGGAGTCAGTGATTGGGTAATCCTCCAATATCCCAGCATTCCCCTGGAGTCAGTGATTGGGTAATCCTCCAGTATCCCAGCATTCCCCCGGAGTCAGTGATTGGGTAATCCTCCAGTATCCCAGCATTCCCCTGGAGTCAGTGATTGGGTAATCCTCCAGTATCCCAGCATTCCCACGGAGTCAGTGATTGGGTAATCCTCCAGTATCCCAGCATTCTCCCGGAGTCAGTGATTGGGTAATCCTCCAGTATCCCAGCATTCCCCTGGAGTCAGTGATTGGGTAATCCTCCAGTATCCCAGCATTCCCCCGGTGCCAGTGATTGGGTAATCCTCCAATATCCCAGCATTCCCCTGGAGTCAATGATTGGGTAATCCTCCAGTATCCCAGCATTCCCCCGGTGCCAGTGATTGGGTAATCCTCCAGTATCCCAGCATTCCCCCCGGTGCCAGTGATTGGGTAATCCTCCAGTATCCCAGCATTCCCCTGGAGTCAATGATTGGGTAATCCTCCAGTATCCCAGCATTCCCCCGGAGTCAGTGATTGGGTAATCCTCCAGTATCCCAGCATTCCCCTGGAGTCAGTGATTGGGTAATCCTCCAGTATCCCAGCATTCCCCCGGAGTCAGTGATTGGGTAATCCTCCAGTATCCCAGCATTCCCACGGAGTCAGTGATTGGGTAATCCTCCAGTATCCCAGCATTCCCCTGGAGTCAGTGATTGGGTAATCCTCCAGTATCCCAGCATTCCCCTGGTGTCAGTGATTGGGTAATCCTCCAGTATCCCAGCATTTCCCCCGGAGTCAGTGATTGGGTAATCCTCCAATATCCCAGCATTCCCCCGGTGCCAGTGATTGGGTAATCCTCCAGTATCCCAGCATTCCCCTGGAGTCAGTGATTGGGTAATCCTCCAGTATCCCAGCATTCCCCTGGAGTCAGTGATTGGGTAATCCTCCAGTATCCCAGCATTCCCCTGGAGTCAGTGATTGGGTAATCCTCCAGTATCCCAGCATTCCCCTGGAGTCAGTGATTGGGTAATCCTCCAGTATCCCAGCATTCCCCCGGAAGTCAGTGATTGGGTAATCCTCCAATATCCCAGCATTCCCCCCGGTGCCAGTGATTGGGTAATCCTCCAGTATCCCAGCATTCCCCCCGGTGCCAGTGATTGGGTAATCCTCCAGTATCCCAGCATTCCCCCGGAGTCAGTGATTGGGTAATCCTCCAATATCCCAGCATTCCCCCCGGTGCCAGTGATTGGGTAATCCTCCAATATCCCAGCATTCCCCCCGGTGCCAGTGATTGGGTAATCCTCCAGTATCCCAGCATTCCCCTGGAGTCAGTGATTGGGTAATCCTCCAGTATCCCAGCATTCCCCCTGGAGTCAGTGATTGGGTAATCCTCCAGTATCCCAGCATTCCCCTGGAGTCAGTGATTGGGTAATCCTCCAGTATCCCAGCATTCCCCTGGAGTCAGTGATTGGGTAATCCTCCAGTATCCCAGCATTCCCCTGGAGTCAGTGATTGGGTAATCCTCCAGTATCCCAGCATTCCCCTGGAGTCAGTGATTGGGTAATCCTCCAGTATCCCAGCATTCCCCCTGGAGTCAGTGATTGGGTAATCCTCCCAGTAATCCCAGCATTCCCCTGGAGTCAGTGATTGGGTAATCCTCCAGTATCCCAGCATTCCCCTGGAGTCAATGATTGGGTAATCCTCCAGTATCCCAGCATTCCCCTGGAGTCAGTGATTGGGTAATCCTCCAGTATCCCAGCATTCCCCTGGAGTCAGTGATTGGGTAATCCTCCAGTATCCCAGCATTCCCCTGGAGTCAGTGATTGGGTAATCCTCCAATATCCCAGCATTCCCCCGGTGCCAGTGATTGGGTAATCCTCCAGTATCCCAGCATTCCCCTGGAGTCAGTGATTGGGTAATCCTCCAGTATCCCAGCATTCCCCTGGAGTCAGTGATTGGGTAATCCTCCAGTATCCCAGCATTCCCCTGGAGTCAGTGATTGGGTAATCCTCCAGTATCCCAGCATTCCCCTGGAGTCAGTGATTGGGTAATCCTCCAGTATCCCAGCATTCCCCCTGGAGTCAGTGATTGGGTAATCCTCCAGTATCCCAGCATTCCCCTGGAGTCAGTGATTGGGTAATCCTCCAGTATCCCAGCATTCCCCTGGAGTCAGTGATTGGGTAATCCTCCAATATCCCAGCATTCCCCCGGTGCCAGTGATTGGGTAATCCTCCAGTATCCCAGCATTCCCCTGGAGTCAGTGATTGGGTAATCCTCCAGTATCCCAGCATTCCCCTGGAGTCAGTGATTGGGTAATCCTCCAGTATCCCAGCATTCCCCTGGAGTCAGTGATTGGGTAATCCTCCAGTATCCCAGCATTCCCCTATTGCACGCCCCATGTGTCCGTGACGTTACACTATAACTGATGTTGTAATTATGGAAGCCCTTTCTTCGATTGCTGACTCAGGGAATTAATGATTACAATTGCTGAGACTGTGTGATGATCTTACCCGTGTCTCTCTGTCACTATAGGGCCCTCCTGGACCACCCGGACCGAGAGGGCCTCAGGGTCCCAGCGGAGCAGATGTAAGTGAAACCATTTGAATGGAGCTTCCTCACTCAGATTCCAATCCTGCCGATCTGTCTCTCTCATAATCCAATCCAGTTCATTCTTCAAACCACGGACCTGTTTGTTTTGTAGGGAGCGCAAGGACCTTCTGGTGCAATTGGCTCTCCTGGTGGAGTTGGAGAGAAGGTGAGTCACACTGGGGGCTGTTCTTACTTCGAATTTACTCCTCACACTAATCACCGTTCACAGCACTAAAGTTCAGGTGGTCACAGATTTATTAAGTTGCACAACAATTATTATCATTAATAATTATTAAACACAGACTGAACAGCAGCGAAACCTTGAGAGTTTTAGCCAGTGAACCCGAACAATGTTACAGTCCCGAGCTCCGTGTACTTTCTTCATCAATCCTTAATCGAATGCCAAAGTGTGAGCCCCAACACCCCCTGTTAAACCTTTCCCTCACCCTCCTCCATCACAATCCACACATCCCTGACTTACTCTCATACAGCTCCAGATAAGGTGACTCTTAATCACCTTCTCCCTGATCAATAACTTCATTGAAAACGAGTTCTTTTTCTGCAGACCGGTGCAACTCTCCAAAATCTTTCTCAGGCAGGTGCTTATCCTGAAGTGAGGCTTTGAGGCCTCCAGTAACAACGAAAGCTCGTCTGCCTGAACAAAAAGCGACCTTTCAATTTGAGACATGACGTGTGGTGAGTGTAACAGGCTCGGGAGGAACAGGGCACTTTGGACCTGTGGTTCCCAAAGCTCTCCCCCACTGGGGGTTTTCCTCACCTCATGTCTGGGTCTGTTGGAGACTCATTGATCGAGGTTGATTGCTGTGATTGGTCATTAACTCCATTACCATTGGATTCGGAGATGACCAGGATGGTCGAAGGTGAACGAGATCGACCTCGGGCTTTTCCCCTCCAGTGATTCCAATGTCAATTTCCCTTCCGACCTCGAGAAGGAAAAATTAATCCCAGGACCTGACTTGGGAGAGAGTGACGTTGGGGAATTAGGGGGGGGGGTGTGGGGATTATAGAGAGTGGGGGGGTTGGGGAATTAGGGGGGTGTGGGGATTATAGAGAGTGGGGGTTGGGGAATTAGGGGGGGTGAGGGGATTATAGAGAGTGGGGGTTGGGGAATTAGGGGAGGGGGTGTGGGGATTATAGAGAGTGGGGGGTTGGGGAATTAGGGGGGGTGTGGGGATTATAGAGAGTGGGGGTTGGGGATTTAGGGGTGTGTGGGGATTATAGAGAGTGGGGGTTGGGGAATTAGGGGA
>NW_027138806.1:0-27500 GCF_035084215.1 Heptranchias perlo
TAGAGAGAAAGATATAGAGAGAGAGAAAGAGAGAGATATAGAGAGAAAGAGAAAGATAGAGAGAGAAGAGAAATAGAGATAAGATATAGAGAGAGAGAGAGAGATAGAGAGAAGAGAGAAAGATAGAGTAGAGAAGAGATAGAGATAGATAGAGAGAGATAGAGAGAAGATATAGATAGAGATAGATAGATAGAGAGATAAAGATAAATATAGAGAATAGATATAGAGATAAGAGAATAGATAGAAATAGAGAAATATAGATAGAAGATAAGAGATATAGATAGATAGAGAGATAGATATAGATATATTAGAGAAATAGATATATATAGATAGAAGAGAAATAGATAGATAGATATAGAGAAGATATATAGAGAAAGATAAATAGAGAGAAATATAAAGATAAGAGATAAATATATATATAAGATAGATAGATATAAGATATATATATATATATAGATAATATAGATGAGAAAGATATAGTAGAAAGAGAAATATAGATAGATATAGAATATAAAGATATATAGTTAGTATATAGATAAGATATATAGAATATATATATAGATAAATATATAAGAAAGATATATAAGATATAATATAGATAAATATATAGATAAGATAATATAATATATAAATTATATATAGATATATATATATATAGAAATATAATAAAGATAGATAGATAAATATATAGATAGATCAAATATATATATAAGATCTATAGAATATATATAGAATATATATATAAATATATTATAGATATACTAAATATATCTAGATATATATATATATAAATATCATATATCGATACATCTATATAGCTATATAACTAATTATATATAAGATATCTACATAAATATATATATCATATCTATACTAAGCTATATCAAAATCAATCTATAATATATATAATCACTAAATCTATAACTATCATAGCTCGACATAAATAATCTCTATATAATAACTATCTAAAGCATATATATCAGAATAAATATATATCTATACATACATCAACCTCTCAATCTTCCATCTATACTACTATCTATCAATCTCTTCATATCTCACTATCTCAAATAAAGCTCATCTCTACTTCACTCTATACTAAATCATATCGATATATACATCACTATCTACATCACATCATCTATCTAATCACTCTACTCTCTCTCACTCACCTCACTCTCTCACCCTCACTCTCTCCTCACCCTCACTCTCCCTCACTCTCTCTCTCCTCTCTCCTCTCCCTCTCCCTCACTCTCTCCCTCACTCTCTCCTCTCTCTCCCTCACTCTCTCACCCTCTCTCTCCTCACCCTCACTCTCTCCCTCTCTCTCTCACTCTCTCCCTCTCCCTCACTCTCCTCTCCCTCACTCTCTCTCCCTCTCTCTCACTCTCTCCCTCTCCCTCACTCACTCTCTCTCCTCACTCCTCTCCTCTCACTCTCTCTCCCTCACTCTCTCCCTCACTCTCTCCTCACTCTCTCCCTCACTCTCTCTCACTCTCTCCCTCACTCTCTCCCTCTCCCTCACTCCCTCTCTCTCTCCCTCACTCTCTCCCTCACTCTCTCCCTCACTCTCTCCTCTCCCTCACTCCTCACTCTCTCCTCACCCTCTCCCTCACCTCTCCCTCACTCTCCTCTCCTCACTCTCTCCCTCACCCTCTCCCTCTCCTCACCTCACTCTCTCCCTCTCTCTCCTCACTCCTCACTCTCTCCCTCACTCTCTCCCTCACCTCTCTCTCCCTCACCCTCACTCTCTCTCCCTCACCCTCACTCTCTCCCTCCCTCACTCTCTCCTCTCTCTCTCCTCTCTCTCCCTCACTCTCTCCCTCACTCTCACCTCTCCCTCCCTCACTCTCTCCTCACTCTCTCTCCTCACCTCTCCTCTCACTCTCCCTCTCCCTCACTCTCTCTCTCCTCACTCTCTCCCTCACTCTCTCCCTCACTCTCTCTCTCCTCACTCTCTCCCTCACTCTCTCTCCCTCACTCTCTCCCTCACTCTCTCCTCACTCTCTCCCTCACTCTCTCCCTCTCCCTCACTCTCTCCCTCTCCCTCACTCTCTCCTCTCTCCTCTCCCTCTCTCTCTCCTCTCCTCACTCTCTCCCTCACTCTCTCCCTCACTCTCTCCCTCACTCTCTCCCTCACTCTCTCCCTCACTCTCTCCCTCACTCTCTCCCTCACTCTCTCCCTCACTCTCTCCCTCACTCTCTCCCTCACTCTCTCCCTCACTCTCTCCCTCACTCTCCCTCTCTCTCTCCCTCACTCTCTCCCTCTCTCTCTCCCTCTCCCTCACTCTCCTCTCCCTCTCCCTCTCTCTCCTCCTCTCCTCACTCTCCCTCTCCCTCACTCTCTCTCTCCCTCTCACTCTCCCTCTCCCTCTCTCTCTCCCTCTCACTCTCCTCTCCCTCACTCTCTCCTCTCCCTCTCTCCCTCACTCTCTCCCTCTCCCTCACTCTCTCCCTCACTCTCTCCTCACCTCTCCCTCACTCTCTCCCTCTCTCCCTCACTCTCTCCCTCACTCTCTCCTCTCTCTCCCTCACTCTCTCCCTCACTCTCTCTCCCTCACTCTCTCTCCCTCACTCTCTCCCTCACTCTCTCCCTCACTCTCTCTCCCTCACTCTCTCCCTCACTCTCTCCCTCACTCTCTCCCTCACTCTCTCACTCTCTCTCCCTCACTCTCTCCCTCTCCCTCACTCTCTCCCTCTCCCTCACTCTCTCCCTCACCCTCACTCTCTCCCTCACCCTCACTCTCTCCCTCACCCTCACTCTCTCCCTCACCCTCACTCTCTCCCTCACCCTCACTCTCTCTCCCTCACCCTCACTCTCTCCCTCACCCTCACTCTCTCCCTCACCCTCACTCTCCTCCCCTCACCCCTCACTCTCTCCCTCACCCTCACTCTCTCCCTCACCCTCACTCTCTCCCTCACCCTCACTCTCTCCCTCACCCTCACTCTCTCCCTCACCCTCACTCTCTCCCTCACCCTCACTCTCTCCCTCACCCTCACTCTCTCCCTCACCCTCACTCTCTCACCCTCACTCTCTCCTCACCCTCACTCTCTCCCTCACCCTCACTCTCTCCCTCACCCTCACTCTCTCCCTCACCCTCACTCTCTCCCTCACCCTCACTCTCTCCCTCACCCTCACTCTCTCCCTCACCCTCACTCTCTCCCTCACCCTCTCCCTCACCCTCACTCTCTCCCTCACTCTCTCCCTCACTCTCTCCCTCACCCTCACTCTCTCCCTCACCCTCACTCTCTCCCTCACCCTCACTCTCTCCCTCACCCTCACTCTCTCCCTCACCCTCACTCTCTCCCTCACCCTCACTCTCTCCCTCACCCTCTCCCTCACCCTCACTCTCTCCTCACAGACAGATCTCTCTGTTCTACATTAACTGTTACCTCCCAGCTGCAGAATGCCCTCTGACCGGGTAACTAATCTGTGAGGAGGACACAAAGAGTCTGCAAAGGGATAGAGACAGATTAAGTGAGTGGGCAAGAAGGTGGCAGATGGAGTATAATGTGGGGAAATGTGAGGTTATTCACTTTGGTGGGAAGAATAGAAAAACATAATATTTTATAATTGGTGAGAAACTATTAAATGTTGGTATTCAGATAGACTTGGGTGTCCTGGTACAAGAAACTCAGAAAGTTAGTATGCAGGTAAAGGAAGCAATTAGGAATGCAAATGGTATGTTAGCCTTTATTGCAAGGGGGATGGAGTACAAGAGTAAGGAAGTCTTACTACAATTGTACAGGACTTCGGTGAGACCTCACCTGGAGTACAGTGTCCAGGTTTGATCTCCTTATCGAAAATGGTGAGGGACACTCGCTGGTCAGTGAGAGATATCATGGGGTATCTCAGTCCCCAGGTGAACACTGAGTGGAGATGGTGAGGGACACTCGATGGTCACGAAATCCCACTCCCCTCAGTCTCTACATCCCACTCCACTCTGTTTGAGACTGGATGATTCTCAGGGACTGACCATATCAGGAGTCACATTGGGTGAAGAGTCTGTTTGAATGAACCCACAAGACTGATACCTGAGTCTGCAGACCCCGCTGGGATAGAGGACGGACTCTCAGCGGATTCTCGAGTCGTTTGTTCCTCGGGTCCCTGACTTGTGGATGTCTCTGGATCTGTAATAAAGGGACAGAAACATGGGAGAGTGCAGGAGTGGAGAACACGCGGACAGGTCATCGGGCTGGGACTGGAGTCCGGAGAACGGGAGACACCGGTCTTAATATAACCCATAATCATCCAATCCCACTCCCCTCAGTCACCGCATCCCACTCCCCTCAGTCACCGCATCCCACTCCCCTCAGTCACCGCTTCCCACTCCCCTCAGTCACCGCTTCCCACTCCCCTCAGTCACCGCTTCCCACTCCCCTCAGTCACAGCATCCCACTCCCCTCAGTCACCGCATCCCTCTCCCCTCAGTCACCGCATCCCTCTCCCCTCAGTCACCGCATCCCTCTCCCCTCAGTCACCGCATCCCTCTCCCCTCAGTCACCGCATCCCTCTCCCCTCAGTCACCGCTTCCCACTCCCCTCAGTCACCGCTTCCCACTCCCCTCAGTCACCGCTTCCCACTCCCCTCAGTCACCGCTTCCCACTCCCCTCAGTCACCGCTTCCCACTCCCCTCAGTCACCGCTTCCCACTCCCCTCAGTCACCGCTTCCCACTCCCCTCAGTCACCGCTTCCCACTCCCCTCAGTCACCGCTTCCCACTCCCCTCAGTCACCGCTTCCCACTCCCCTCAGTCACCGCTTCCCACTCCCCTCAGTCACCGCTTCCCACTCCCCTCAGTCACCGCTTCCCACTCCCCTCAGTCACCGCTTCCCACTCCCCTCAGTCACCGCTTCCCACTCCCCTCAGTCACCGCTTCCCACTCCCCTCAGTCACCGCTTCCCTCTCCCCTCAGTCACCGCTTCCCACTCCCCTCAGTCACCGCTTCCCTCTCCCCTCAGTCACCGCATCCCTCTCCCCTCAGTCACCGCTTCCCACTCCCCTCAGTCACCGCTTCCCACTCCCCTCAGTCACCGCTTCCCACTCCCCTCAGTCACCGCATCCCTCTCCCCTCAGTCACCGCATCCCTCTCCCCTCAGTCACCGCATCCCACTCCCCTCAGTCACCGCATCCCACTCCCCTCAGTCACCGCATCCCACTCCCCTCAGTCACCGCATCCCACTCCCCTCAGTCACCGCATCCCACTCCCCTCAGTCACCGCATCCCACTCCCCTCAGTCACCGCATCCCACTCCCCTCAGTCACCGCATCCCACTCCCCTCAGTCACCGCATCCCACTCCCCTCAGTCACCGCATCCCACTCCCCTCAGTCACCGCATCCCACTCCCCTCAGTCACCGCATCCCACTCCCCTCAGTCACCGCATCCCACTCCCCTCAGTCACCGCATCCCACTCCCCTCAGTCACCGCATCCCACTCCCCTCAGTCACCGCATCCCACTCCCCTCAGTCACCGCATCCCACTCCCCTCAGTCACCGCATCCCACTCCCCTCAGTCACCGCATCCCACTCCCCTCAGTCACCGCATCCCACTCCCCTCAGTCACCGCATCCCACTCCCCTCAGTCACCGCATCCCACTCCCCTCAGTCACCGCATCCCACTCCCCTCAGTCACCGCATCCCACTCCCCTCAGTCACCGCATCCCACTCCCCTCAGTCACCGCATCCCACTCCCCTCAGTCACCGCATCCCACTCCCCTCAGTCACCGCATCCCACTCCCCTCAGTCACCGCATCCCACTCCCCTCAGTCACCGCATCCCACTCCCCTCAGTCACCGCATCCCACTCCCCTCAGTCACCGCATCCCACTCCCCTCAGTCACCGCATCCCACTCCCCTCAGTCACCGCATCCCACTCCCCTCAGTCACCGCATCCCACTCCCCTCAGTCACCGCATCCCACTCCCCTCAGTCACCGCATCCCACTCCCCTCAGTCACCGCATCCCACTCCCCTCAGTCACCGCATCCCACTCCCCTCAGTCACCGCATCCCACTCCCCTCAGTCACCGCATCCCACTCCCCTCAGTCACGACATCCCACTCCCCTCTGTTCGAGACTGGATGATTCTCAGGGACTGAGCATTTCAGGAGTCACATTGGGTGAAGAGTCTGTTTGAATGAACCCACAAGACTGATACCTGAGTCTGGAGACCCCGCTGGGATAGAGGACGGACTCTCAGCGGATTCTCGAGTCGTTTGTTCCTCGGGTCTCTGACTTGTGGATGTCTCTGGATCTGTAATAAAGGGACAGAAACATGGGAGAGTGCAGGAGTGGAGAACACACGGACAGGTCATCGGGCTGGGACTGGAGTCCGGAGAACGGGAGACACCGGTCTTAATATAACCCGTAATCATCCAATCCCACTCCCCTCAGTCACCGCATCCCACTCCCCTCAGTCTCCGCATCCCACTCCCCTCAGTCTCCGCATCCCACTCCCCTCAGTCTCCGCATCCCACTCCCCTCAGTCTCCGCATCCCACTCCCCTCAGTCTCCGCATCCCACTCCCCTCAGTCTCCGCATCCCACTCCCCTCAGTCTCCGCATCCCACTCCCCTCAGTCTCCGCATCCCACTCCCCTCAGTCTCCGCATCCCACTCCCCTCAGTCTCCGCATCCCACTCCCCTCAGTCTCCGCATCCCACTCCCCTCAGTCTCCGCATCCCACTCCCCTCAGTCTCCGCATCCCACTCCCCTCAGTCTCCGCATCCCACTCCCCTCAGTCTCCGCATCCCACTCCCCTCAGTCTCCGCATCCCACTCCCCTCAGTCTCCGCATCCCACTCCCCTCAGTCTCCGCATCCCACTCCCCTCAGTCTCCGCATCCCACTCCCCTCAGTCTCCGCATCCCACTCCCCTCAGTCTCCGCATCCCACTCCCCTCAGTCTCCGCATCCCACTCCCCTCAGTCTCCGCATCCCACTCCCCTCAGTCTCCGCATCCCACTCCCCTCAGTCTCCGCATCCCACTCCCCTCAGTCTCCGCATCCCACTCCCCTCAGTCACCGCATCCCACTCCCCTCAGTCACCGCATCCCACTCCCCTCAGTCACCGCATCCCACTCCCCTCAGTCACCGCATCCCACTCCCCTCAGTCACCGCATCCCACTCCCCTCAGTCACCGCATCCCACTCCCCTCAGTTCCTACAACCCACTCCCCTGAGTCACTACATCCCAAACACGGAGCCTATCATGACCCGTGCATCCTGGAGAGGGAGTGTGGGGTGTCCAGTGATTCACTCAGGGCCTATCGCGACCAGAGGGTCCTGAAGAGAGAGTGTGGCGTGTCCAGTGATTCACTCAGGGCCTATCGCGACCTGAGGGTCCTGGAGAGGGAGTGTGGGGTGTCCAGTGATACACTCGGGGCCTATCGTGATCCGTGGGCCGTGGAGAGGGAGTGTGGGGTGTCCAGTGATACACTCGGGGCCGATCGTGACCCGTGGGCCCTGGAGAGGGAGTATGGGGAGTCCAGTGATACACTCGGGGCCTATCGTGACCCGTGGGCCCTGCAGTGAGCAGAATTCCGATAGAGACGGACAGCAGCCTGTGATTCCGTGTCCTTCAGTGTTGGTGAAAAGTTCACTTTGTGTTTCAGTTCCTTTATTCAATGTTTCCCGGACAAAAAGGAGGTTCTCGAGTAACTTTGATTTGTTCTGTTGATGACACGGGGGCTTCCCAGAGTCACCCTCCTGGGACATTTATAAACAGCAATCTACCTGTACAATAAGCAGTGTGTCCGCCTGTCGGTCCCAACTCATAAACGAAGTAACTGGTGCAGTTTTTAACTTTTATCTCCCGGTTCCACCTGCAGTTATTTCCACTCAAGGTGAAACAAACTGTCCTCGTTACTGCTCCCTGTCCCACGGTGGGATGAGAACCTGAAATGAGGTTTGTAAATATTGATGAATGTGAGCGATCTGAACATTGCTGGACAGTGAGTGTAAATCTGAGATTAGAAAGTCTGAAATTACCATTTAACCAGCCTGGGACGTCTGTGGAGCAGCGACGGTCGGGGACAGCAGTCTCCGGAATCTTCCATCCACCAGAACTGAAAAAACAATCAGAGTCAGACCCTGAACTGTTGGAACTTATTATTTGAAATCACAAGCTTTCGGAGGCTTCCTCCTTCCTTCCCGGACGAAGGAGGATGCCTTCGAAAGCCTGTGATATCAAATAAAGCTGTTGGACTATAACCTGGTGTTGTCAGACTTCTTACATTTGTCCACCCCAGTCCATCACCGGCATCTCCACATCATGGGAACTTATTAACGGAGAGATAGACTGGAACCAGGAAAAAGTACCGGAAACTGGGGCCCATCCTTTACTTTCTGTCCCATTCGATATTCCCCTCTACCCCGGGTATCTCCCTTTACTCTCTGTCCCTGTTCGAGATTCCCCTCTACCCCAGGTATCTCCCTTTACTCTCTGTGCCTGTTCGAGATTACCCTCTACCCCAGGTATCTCCCTTCACTCGCTGTCCCTGTTCGAGATTCCCCTCTACCCCGGGTATCTCCCTTTACTCTCTGTCCCTGTTCGATTTTCCCCTCTACCCCAGGTATCTCCCTTTACTCTCTGTCCCCGTTCTGTATTCCCCTCTACCCCGGGTCGCTCCCTTTACTCTCAGTCCCTGTTCTATATTCCCCTCTCCCCCCGGTATCTCCCTTTACTCTCTGTCCCCGTTCTATATTCCCTCCACCCCGGGTAGCTCCCTTTACTCTCTGTCCCTGTTCGATATTCCCTCCACCCCGGATATCTCCTTCCACTCTCTGTTCCCAGTCTATTTTTCCTCTGCCCCGGGTATGTCCCCTGACTCTCTGTCCCCGTTCGTTTTTCCCCTCTATCCCGAGTATCTCCCTTTATTCTCTGTCCCCGTTCTATATTGCCCTCCACCTCAGGTGTCTCCCTTTACTCTCTGTCCCTGTTCAATGTTCCCTCTACCCCGGGTATCTCCATTCACTCTGCATCCCTGTTCTATATTCCCTCTACCCCGGGTATCTCCCTTTACTCTCTCTCCCCGTTCTATATTCCCCTCTATCCCGAGTGTCTCCATTTACTCTCTGTCCCCGTTCTGCCTTGCACTCTCCCCCAGGTATCTCCCTTTATTCTCTGTTCCCGTTCTATATTCCCTCTACCCCGGGTATCTCCTTTCACTCTCTGTCCCCGTTCAATATTCCCCTCTACCCCGGCTATCTCACTTTACTCTCTCTCCCCGTTCGATATTCCCCTCTTCCCCGGGTATAACCCGTTCTCTCGGTCCCCGTTCTATAATACCCTTTACCCCGGGTATCTCCCTTTACTCTCTGTCCCCATTCAATAATCCCTTCTACCCCGGGGATTTCTCTTTAATCTCTGTCCCTGTTCCATATTCCCCTCTACCCCAGATATCTCCTTTTACTCTCTCTCCCCGTTCTATATTCCCCTCTATCCCAGGTATCTCCCTTTACTCTCTGTCCCTGTTCCATATTCCCCTCTATCCCAGGTATCTCCCTTTACTCTCTGTCCCTGTTCCATATTCCCCTCTATCCCAGGTATCTCCCTTTACTCTCTGTCCCTGTTCCATATTCCCCTCTATCCCAGGTATCTCCCTTTATTCTCTGTCCCCATTCTATAATCCCCTCTACCCCGGGGGTTTCTCTTTACTCTCTGTCCCCGTTCTATATTCCCCTCTCCCCCAGATATCTCCTTTTACTCTCTGTCCCCGTTCTATATTCCCCTCTACCCCAGATATCTCCCTTTACACTCTGTCCCCGTTGGATATTCTCCTCTACTCCGGGCATCTCCTTTGACTATCTGTTCCCATTCTGTATTCCCCTCTACCCTGGGTATCTCCCTTTACTCTCTGTCCCTGTTCTATATTCCCCTCTAACCAGTGTATCTGCTTTTATTCTCTGTCCCTCTTCTATATTCCCCTTTATCCCGTGTTTATCCCGTTATTCTCTGTCCTTGTTCTATATTCCCCTCTTCCCCGGGTATAACCCGTTCTCTCGGTCCCCGTTCTATAATACCCTCTACCCCGGGTATCTCCCTTTACTCTCTGTCCCCATTCTATAATCCCTTCTACTCTGGGAATTTCTCTTTAATCTCTGTCCCTGTTCGATATTCCCCTTTACCCCGGATATCTCCCTTTACTCTCTGTCCCCGTTCTATATTCCCTCTACCCCGGGCATCTCCCTTTACTCTCTGTCCCCATTCTTTCATCCCCTCTACCCCGGTGATTTCTCTTTACTCTCTGTCCCTGTTCTATATTCCCTCTACCCCGGGTATCTCCCTTTACTCTCTGTCCCTGTTCTATATTCCCCTCTACCCCGGGTATCACCCCTGACTCGCTGTCCCCGTTCTATATTCCCCTCTACCCCGGGTATCTCCCTTTACTCTCTGTCCCCGTTCCATATTCCCTTCTACCCCGGGTATCTCCCTTTACTCTCTGTCCCCGTTCTATACTCCTCTACACCGGGTATCTCCCTTTACTCTCTGTCCCCGTTCTATATTCCCCTCTACCTCGGGTATCTCCCTTTACTCTCTGTCCCCGTTCCACATTCCCCTCGACCCCGGGTATCTCCCTTTACTCTCTGTCCCCGTTCGTTTTTCCCCTCTATCCCGAGTGTCTCCCTTTACTCTCTGTCCATGATCTATGTTCCCTTGACCCCGGGTATCTCCTTTCACTCTCTGTCCCCGTTCAATATTCCCCTCTACCCCGGGTATCTCCCTTTACTCTCTGTCCCTGTTCTGCATTCCCCTTGACCCTGTGTATCTCCCTTTACTCTCTGTCCCTGTTCAATATTCCCTCTACCCCGGGTATTTCCCTTTACTCTCTGTCCCCGTTCTATATTCCCTCTACCCCGGGTATTTCCCTTTACTCTCTGTCCCCGTTCTATATTCCCTCTCCACCAGGTATTTCCCTTTACTCTCTGTCCCCGTTCTATATTCCCTCTACCCTGTGTATCTCTCTTTATTCCCCTGTTTCTCTCTGGAGTCTGTTTGTTCCCCTTTCCCTGTATCCACTCCCTGCCCCATTGCTCTGACTGATGATCCCGCTCTCCCTGTAGTTCTCAGTCCTGCACTCACACTCTGTTCTCTTTTGTACATTTACTCCTCTCTTATCGACTGGTTTACCTGAAATTCCCCCTTCACGTTACCTTTTAAATCTGTACCATCCTTGGACAAGTTTATCATCACTCTTCCACTGACCGATGCATTGAGTCTCAACACAATCCGTGCTCCTCCAGGACTGGTCCAGGACTGTGTGATCTTCACACGGGTCAGTGAGTGCGGAGTCTGCGGCTGAGTGACAGAAAGATGTTTAATGTTAATATTAAGTACAGTTAATGTTACACAGCGACTTGTACCCCCCGAAACACCAATAACCTCAGATTCACTCTCCGCCCAGGGTGAAAATCCCCCAAATGAAAGCCGGAAACTTTCCTCCTTCTCTAACCCAGGTTTCCATCTCTCTCCCAGCTCAGCCTCCCCCTCTAACTCACTGCTCACAGACAGTCCTCCCTTCTGCTGATAAACCATCAGCTCTCATTACAACCCACTCAGTCTCGACATCCCACTCCCCTCGGTCACTGCATCCCACTCCCCTCGGTCACTGCATCCCACTCCCCTCGGTCACTGCATCCCACTCCCCTCGGTCACTGCATCCCACTCCCCTCGGTCACTGCATCCCACTCCCCTCGGTCACTGCATCCCACTCCCCTCGGTCACTGCATCCCACTCCCCTCGGTCACTGCATCCCACTCCCCTCGGTCACTGCATCCCACTCCCCTCGGTCACTGCATCCCACTCCCCTCGGTCACTGCATCCCACTCCCCTCGGTCACTGCATCCCACTCCCCTCGGTCACTGCATCCCACTCCCCTCGGTCACTGCATCCCACTCCCCTCGGTCACTGCATCCCACTCCCCTCGGTCACTGCATCCCACTCCCCTCGGTCACTGCATCCCACTCCCCTCGGTCACTGCATCCCACTCCCCTCGGTCACTGCATCCCACTCCCCTCGGTCACTGCATCCCACTCCCCTCGGTCACTGCATCCCACTCCCCTCGGTCACTGCATCCCACTCCCCTCGGTCACTGCATCCCACTCCCCTCGGTCACTGCATCCCACTCCCCTCGGTCACTGCATCCCACTCCCCTCGGTCACTGCATCCCACTCCCCTCGGTCACTGCATCCCACTCCCCTCGGTCACTGCATCCCACTCCCCTCGGTCACTGCATCCCACTCCCCTCGGTCACTGCATCCCACTCCCCTCGGTCACTGCATCCCACTCCCCTCGGTCACTGCATCCCACTCCCCTCGGTCACTGCATCCCACTCCCCTCGGTCACTGCATCCCACTCCCCTCGGTCACTGCATCCCACTCCCCTCGGTCACTGCATCCCACTCCCCTCGGTCACTGCATCCCACTCCCCTCGGTCACTGCATCCCACTCCCCTCGGTCACTGCATCCCACTCCCCTCGGTCACTGCATCCCACTCCCCTCGGTCACTGCATCCCACTCCCCTCGGTCACTGCATCCCACTCCCCTCGGTCACTGCATCCCACTCCCCTCGGTCACTGCATCCCACTCCCCTCGGTCACTGCATCCCACTCCCCTCGGTCACTGCATCCCACTCCCCTCGGTCACTGCATCCCACTCCCCTCGGTCACTGCATCCCACTCCCCTCGGTCACTGCATCCCACTCCCCTCGGTCACTGCATCCCACTCCCCTCGGTCACTGCATCCCACTCCCCTCGGTCACTGCATCCCACTCCCCTCGGTCACTGCATCCCACTCCCCTCGGTCACTGCATCCCACTCCCCTCGGTCACTGCATCCCACTCCCCTCGGTCACTGCATCCCACTCCCCTCGGTCACTGCATCCCACTCCCCTCGGTCACTGCATCCCACTCCCCTCGGTCACTGCATCCCACTCCCCTCGGTCACTGCATCCCACTCCCCTCGGTCACTGCATCCCACTCCCCTCGGTCACTGCATCCCACTCCCCTCGGTCACTGCATCCCACTCCCCTCGGTCACTGCATCCCACTCCCCTCGGTCACTGCATCCCACTCCCCTCGGTCACTGCATCCCACTCCCCTCGGTCACTGCATCCCACTCCCCTCGGTCACTGCATCCCACTCCCCTCGGTCACTGCATCCCACTCCCCTCGGTCACTGCATCCCACTCCCCTCGGTCACTGCATCCCACTCCCCTCGGTCACTGCATCCCACTCCCCTCGGTCACTGCATCCCACTCCCCTCGGTCACTGCATCCCACTCCCCTCGGTCACTGCATCCCACTCCCCTCGGTCACTGCATCCCACTCCCCTCGGTCACTGCATCCCACTCCCCTCGGTCACTGCATCCCACTCCCCTCGGTCACTGCATCCCACTCCCCTGAGTCACTGCATCCCACTCCCCTGAGTCACTGCATCCCACTCCCCTCAGTCACTGCATCCCACTCCCCTCAGTCACCCTTGGGTCCTGGAGAGGGAGTGTGGGGTGTCCAGTGATACACTCGGGGCCTATCGTGACCCGTGGGCCCTGGAGAGGGAGTGTGGGGTATCCAGTGATACACTCGGGGCCTATCACGACCCGTGGGCCCTGGAGAGGGAGTGTGGGGTGTCCAGTGATACACTCGGGGCCTATCGCGACCTGTGGGCCCTGGAGAGGGAGTGTGGGGTGTCCAGTGATACACTCGGGGCCTATCGTGACCCGTGGGCCCTGGAGAGGGAGTGTGGGGTGTCCAGTGATACACTCGGGGCCTATCGTGACCCGTGGGCCCTGCAGTGAGCAGAATTCCGATAGAGACGGACAGCAGCCTGTGATTCCGTGTCCTTCAGTGTTGGTGAAAAGTTCACTTTGTGTTTCAGTTCATTTATTCATTGTTTCCCGGACAAAAAGGAGGTTCTCGAGTAACTTTGATTTGTTCTGTTGATGACACGGGGGCTTCCCAGAGTCACCCTCCTGGGACATTTATAAACAGCAATCTACCTGTACAATAAGCAGAGTGTCCGCCTGTCGGTCCCAACTCATAAACGAAGTAACTGGTGCAGTTTTTAATTTTTATCTCCCGGGTCCACCTGCAGTTTTTTCCATCCCAGGTAAAACAAACTGTCCTCGTTACTGCTCCCTGTCCCACGGTGGGATGAGAACCTGAAATGAGGTTTGTAAATATTGATGAATGTGAGCGATCTGAACAGTGCTGGACAGTGAGTGTAAATCTGAGATTAGAAAGTCTGAAATTACCATTTAACCAGCCTGGGCCCTGTGTGGAGCAGTGACGGTCGGGGACAGCAGTCTCCGGAATCTTCCATCCACCAGAACTGAAAAAACAATCACAGAGTCAGACCCTGAACTGATGGAACTTATTAATGGAGAGAGAGCCTGGAACCGGGAAAAAGTACCGGAAACTGTGGCCCATCTTTTACTCTGCCCCTGTTCTATATTCCCTCTACCCCGGGTATCTCCCTTTACTCTCTGTCCCCGTTCCATATTCCCCTCTCCCCTGTGTATCTCCCTTTACTCTCTGTCCCCGTTCTCTATTCCCTCTACCCCGGGAAACTCCCTTTACTCTCTGTCCCCGTTCTATATTCTCTCTACCCTGGGTATCTCCCTTTACTCTCTGTCCCCGTTCTATATTCTCTCTACCCCGGCTATTTCCCTTCACTCTCTGTCCCCCTTCTATATTCCCCTCTACCCCGGGTATCTCCCTTTACTCTCTGTCCCCGTTCTATATTCCCCTCTACCTCGGGTATCTCCCTTTGCTCTCTGTCCCCGTTCTATATTCCCTCGACCCCGGATATCTCCCTTTACTCTCTATCCCTGCTCTGTATACCTTCTATCCTGTGTATCTCCCTTTACTCTCTTTCCCTGCTCTACATTCCTTCTACCCTGTGTATCTCCCTTTACTCTCTGTCCCTGTTCTATATTCTGTCCACCCCGGCTATTTCCCTTCACTCTCTGTCCCCGTTCTATATTCCCCCTACCCCGGGTATCTCCCTTCACTCTCTGTCCCCGTTCTATATTCCCCTCTACCTCGGGTATCTCCCTTTACTCTCTATCCCTGTTCTATATTCCCTCTACCCCGGGTATCTCCCTTGACTCTCTGTCCCCGTTCTATATTCCCCTCTACCTCGGGTATCTCCCTTTACTCTCTATCCCTGTTCTATATTCCCTCTACCTCGGGTATCTCCCTTTACTCTCTATCCCTGTTCTATATTCCCTCGACCCCGGATATCTCCCTTCACTCTCTATCCCTGCTCTGTATACCTTCTATCCTGTGTATCTCCCTTTACTCTCTATCCCTGTTCTATATTCCCTCTACCCCGGGTATCTCCCTTTACTCTCTATCCCTGTTCTATATTCCCTCTACCCTGTGTATCTCTCTTTATTCCCCTGTTTCTCTCTGGAGTCTGTTTGTTCCCCTTTCCCTGTATCCACTCCCTGCCCCATTGCTCTGACTGATGATCCCGCTCTGCCTGTCGTTCTCAGTCCTACACTCACACTCTTTTCTCTTTTGTACATTTACTCCTCCCGTATCGACTGGTTTACCTGAAATTCCCCCTTCACGTTACCTTTTAAATCTGTACCATCCTTGGACAAGTTTATCATCACTCTTCAGCTGACCGGTGCATTGAGTCCAATCGCAATCCGAGCTCCTCCAGGACTGGTCCAGGACTGTGTGATCTTCACACGGGTCAGTGAGTGCGGAGTCTGCGGCTGAGTGACAGAAAGATGTTTAATGTTAACATTGAGTACAGTTAATGTTACAGAGCGACTTGTACCCCCCGAAACACCAATAACCTCAGATTCACTCTCCGCCCGGTGTGAAAATCCCCCAAATGAAAGCCGGAAACTTTCCTCCTTCTCGAACCCAGGTTTCCATCTCACTCCCAGCTCAGCCTCCCCCTCTAACTCTCTGCTCACAGACAGTCCTCCCTTGTCCTGATTAACCAGCAGCTCTCAGGTACCAGAAAGCACCAATAACCTCAGCTTCACTTCCTCCCAATAGAAAAGCTGCAAATTTAAAGCATGGAATCCAGCGATTCTGTAAACCAGGTTTTGTTCCGTCTCCCTCAAAGTTGGGCTCTGTTTTACTTTTAGTAACACAGAGACTCGGGATGTCGGGCTCACTCTCACCCTCTCTCTCTCTCTCCCTCACCCGCACCCTCACTCTCACCCTCTCGCTCTCTCCTCACAGACAGATCTCTCTGTTCTACATTAACTGTTACCTCCCAGCTGCACAATGCCCTGTGACCGGGTGACTAATCTGTGAGGAGGACACAAAGAGTCTGCAAAGGGATATCGACAGATTAAGTGAGTGGGCAAGAAGGTGGCAGATGGAGTATATTGTGGGGAAATGTGAGGTTATTCACTTTGGTCGGAAGAATAGAAAAACAGAATATTTTTTAATTGGTGAGAAACTATTAAATGTTGGTATTCAGATAGACTTGGGTGTCCTGGTACAAGAAACTCAGAAAGTTAATATGCAGGTACAGCAAGCAATTCGGAAGGCAAATGGTATGTTGGCCTATATTGCAAGGGGGATGGAGTACAAGAGTAAGGAAGTCTTACTACAATTGTACAGGACTTCGGTGAGACCTCACCTGGAGTACAGTGTACAGGTTTGATCTCCTTATCGAAAATGGTGAGGGACACTCACTGGTCAGTGAGAGATATCATGGGGTATCTCAGTCCCCAGGTGAACACTGAGTGTAGATGGTGAGAGACACTCGATGATCAGTGAGAGATATCATGGGGTATCTCAGTCCCCAGGTGAAATTAGATTCGGAATAACTTTCTGTTGTCCGTTCTTCATTGATAAAAATATAAAATTATATAATTATATGAATATTGAATATATCAACACTGAATCTATAAATAAATTGGAGGCTGAATATAAATAGTATTTTAATAATATTTTCTATAAATCCTGTGATAAATATACTCTATAAATACTGAGTATATTGATATCAAATATAAATAAAGAGAAATATAAGATCTGTGAAGCACCTTGGGAAGTTTTTCTCCGTGAAGAGGTTAAATAAACACAACTTGTTCTTGTTTTGCAAAGAGTGAACTTTGTCCATAATGAAAATTACTCACTCAGGTAAACCAGAATCAGCAACAGAGTCCTCATCTCACTGGCTGATATTCTGGAAAGAAAAACGCAGAATTAGTATCAGAGAGCGTTAAAGGGATAGGGGATCAGAGGGAACTTTAAATAGGGAGTGGGACTGGGAATCAGTCGGTATATCTATCTATAGTGGGTGAGATCGACCTCTCTCCCTCCCTGCAGACAGAGGTGAGATCTACCTCTCTCCCTCACTGGGACCCGACAGACAGAGGTGAGATCTCCCTCTCTCCCTCACTGGGACCCTACAGACAGAGGAGAGAGCTCCCTCTCTCCCTCACTGGGACACAACAGACAGAGGTGTGATCTCCCTCTCTCCCTCACTGGGACCCTACAGACAGAGGTGAGATCTACCTCTCTCCCTCACTGGGACCCGACAGACAGAGGTGAGATCTACCTCTCTCCCTCACTGGGACCCTACAGACAGAGGTGAGATGTCCCTCTCTCCCTCACTGGGACCCTACACACAGAGGTGAGATCTACCTCTCTCCCTCACTGGGACCCTACAGACAGAGGTGAGATCTACCTCTCTCCCTCACTGGGACTCTACAGATTGAGGTGAGATCTCCCTCTCTCCCTCACTGGGATCCAACAGACAGAGGTGAGATCTCCCTCTCTCCCTCACTGGGACCCTACAGACAGAGGTGAGATCTACCTCTCTCCCTCACTGGGACCCGACAGACAGAGTTGAGCTCCACCTCCTTCCATGTCCTCAATAAACACCAATTCCTTGACTCCAATCTTTCCCTGTTTCTCTCTTCAATCTCCAAACCCCCAGTGATTAAACCACATGTGGTCCTGACCTGCCGTCTCTCTCCTCCAGGTCCCTCTCTAGTCTCCCTTTATAGACCCCCTTCTAATATTCACACACAGGTCATTACTGAGCCCTGTATTGGGACAGGACAAGCTGCTCACCCCTGACTCCATACTTAGTAACTCACAAACTTCTGAGCATGTTCTAAAAGTCCTTTCATACCCGAGTGCTCACCAGAGTGTCCGAAGGAGGTGTCTCTGTGTGAGATGGAGTGAGTTCAGTTCACCTGCACCCTCCTCAGTCTCAGGTACGACCTGCTGTGAACGGTGTCAGACTTAGTGACAGCTCATCCACTGCCACCTATCACATCGGAGTCATGTGTGACTGAGGCCAGTGCTGGTTTGCTAAAACATTATTGTTTATTGAAGTTATATAATATGGCAGAATCCATGCAAATTAAAGACTTTGAGTGAAAAGGCCTGAGATAAACAAACAAGTAAATATCTCTCCTGGGCCCTTGGTAACCAGCTGGGCTTTGGGGCTGAAAAATAATTTGTCTTCAGCTGCCCAGCATCAAGGGTGGAGGGAGAATGGAACTGGGGGGAGGGTCTGAGCAAGTTATGGTCAGTAATGGGTCAGTGTTTGGGAATGGGCTGTGTATATTGAAGCATTAATGGTACTGAGTGTTCGAGAGAGAAAATTTACAGGATAAATCCCTCCCATATCAGTAATGGGTCAGTATTGGGATGATGTCTAGAGGGGATTGTTGGGACAGAGAAAAGGGCAGAATGATCCAGGGAGGCAAACGGGAGGACGTCCATCTTTGTTCTCTTCAGCACATCAGAGGTGGGACAATGTCGGCCGGTAAAAAGTGGAGCTTGTTGTGTTTCTCAGAGGATGGTCACAGAATGTGAACAAGAGACTCTTCATATCAGAGGCACAGATAAGATCTCCCAAAGGCCACAGATGAACATTTCGCAACACATGCAAACAAGAGTGAGGAGAGAGAGGGAGAGAGAGAGAGAGAGAGCTGGGAGAGTGTTTGAGTAACCAGGACACGGGACATTGTGAGGCCCCTGACCAGATGTCAATGTCCCAGACACTGACTGCTGCTCACCCACTAACATTGGGACAGGAAAGGGACTGCGATGGTCTCTGTATTTATATTTAAAGTCAAGAATCACCGAGGGTGCGTTCATCAAAGGATTCGTGTAATCTGTACACCTGAGGGAGTTACTGATAGACCATTTCCCCAATACTGACACATTACTGATATGGGTGCGATTTCTCTCCGATAATGGGCGGGATTTCTCTCCGATAATGGGCGGGATTTCTCTCCGATAATGGGCGGGATTTCTCTCCGATAATGGGCGGGATTTCTCTCCGATAATGGGCGGGATTTCTCTCCGATAATGGGCGGGATTTCTCTCCGATAATGGGCGGGATTTCTCTCCGATAATGGGCGGGATTTCTCTCCGATAATGGGCGGGATTTCTCTCCGATAATGGGCGGGATTTCTCTCCGATAATGGGCGGGATTTCTCTCCGATAATGGGCGGGATTTCTCTCCGATAATGGGCGGGATTTCTCTCCGATAATGGGCGGGATTTCTCTCCGATAATGGGCGGGATTTCTCTCCGATAATGGGCGGGATTTCTCTCCGATAATGGGCGGGATTTCTCTCTGCCTACAATCCCCTGTCAGTCAGTGCACTGTGGATTGAAATAATTCTAAATTGAAGGAGTGGGGTGAAAGTGCGGGGAGTCCAGCCCAAGGATTGCCTTACAGGTGAATAGCGGATATATTTATTCATTCTCGGGATGTGGGCGTCGCTGGCAAGGCCGGCATTTATTGCCCGTCCCGAGTTGCCCTGAGAAGGTGATGATGGGCCCTCCTCTTGATCCGCTGGTGGCGGATTGAGACAACTGAGTGGCCACTTCATAGGGCAGTTAAGAGGCGGCCATGTTGGTGTGGGATTGGAGTCACATCTCGGCCCAGACCGGTTAAGGACGGCAGGTTTAATTCCCGAAAGGGACATTAGTGGGCATTGAGTGTTAGGGAGAGAATATTCCCAGGATAAATCTCTCCCATATCAGGAATACGATGAGGGATTTCAGTTATGTGGAGAGATGGGAGATGCTGGGATTGTTCTCCTCAGAGCAGAGAAGGTTAAGGGGAGACCTGATCGAGGTGTTCAAAATCATGAGGGGGTTTGGACAGAGCAAATAGGGAGAAACCGTTTCCTCTGGCAAGTGGGTCGGTAACCAGAGGTCATCGATTTAAAATAATCGGCAAAAGATCGAGAGGGGAAATGAGGAGAAATGTTTTCACGCCGGGAGTTGTCATGATCTGGAACGCACTCCCTGAAAGCGGGGGGTGGAAGCAGGTTCCATCGGGACCGTCAAAAGGCAATTGGACATGGACTTGAAGGGGGCTAATTTGTAGGGTTATGGGGTAAAAGCTGGGGTGTGGGAATAAATTGGACAGCTCTTTCAAAGAGCCAGCACAGGTACGACGGGCCGAACAGCCTCCTTCTGCCCTGTAAGATTCTATGATTCTATGTCGGTATTGGGGCAATGGTCTATCAGTAACTCCCTCAGGTGTACAGATTACACTAATCCTTCAATAAACACACCCTCGGTGATGCTTGACTTTAAATTTAAATCCAGGGACCATCGCAGTCCCTTTACTGTCCCAATGTTAGTGGGTGAGCAGCAGTCAGTGTCTGGGACATTGACATCTGGTCAGGGGCCTCACAATGTCCCGTGTCCTGGTTACTCAAACACTCTCCCAGCTCTCTCTCTCTCTCTCTCTCCTCACTCTTGTTTGCATGTGTTGTTAAATGTGCATCTGTGCCCTTTGGGAGATCTTATCTGTGCCTCTGATATGAAAAGTCTATTGTTCTCATTCTGTGACCATCCTCTGAGAAACACGATATCAGGAATGGGTCAGAATTGGGGAATGGGCTGTGTGTTGATTGGAACTTTATCGGGAATTGAGTGCTGGAGGCAGAATATTCGCTGGATAAATCCCTCCCACAATTGGTAATGGGCTGAGTGTAATGGAACTTTATATACTAACAGGAGGAGGCCCTTCAGCCCCTCGAACCTGCTCTGCCATTCAGTTCGATCATGTCTGATCTGTATCTTAACTCCGTCGACCCACCTTGGTTCCATTTCCCTTAATCCGCTCACCCAACAAAAATCGATCAATCTCAGTTTTGACATTTTCAATTGGCCCCCAGACTCGACAGCTTTTTGGGGGAGGGATTTCCACTCCCCTTTGTGTGGAGAAATGCTTCCTGACATCACCCCTGAACGGCTGAGCTCTAATTTTAAGGTTCTGCCCCCCCCCCCAGCCTTGTTCTGGTCTCTCCCCCACCAGAGGAAATAGTTTCTCTCTATCGACCCTATCAAATCATTTAATCATCTAAAACCCCTCGATTAGATCACCCCTTAATCTTCTACACTCGAGGGAATACAAGTCTAGTCTCTGCAACCTGTCCTTGTAATTTAACCCTTTTAGCCCCGGTATCATTCTGGTGAATCTGGGCTGCACCCCCTCCAAGACCAATATATCCTTCCTGAGGTGCGGTGCCCAGAACTGAACCCAGTTCTCCAGATGGGGTCTGACCAGAGCCTCATATAACTGGAGCATAACTTCCTCCCCTTTGTATTCCAGCCCCCTTCAGATAAAGGCCAACATTCCATCAGCCTTAGAAATTATTTTCTGTGCCTGCCCATTAGTTTTTAGTGATTTCTGTACATGGGCCCCTAAATCTCTCTGCTCTCTCTGGAGGGGACAATTCTAAAAGGGGTACAGGAACAGAGAGATCTGGGGGTGTATGTGCACAAATCGTTGAAGGTGGCAGTGCAGGTTGAGAAAGTGGTTAAAAAAGCAGACGGGATCCTGGGTTTTATAAATAGAGGCATAGAGTACAAAAGCAAGGAAGTCATGATGAACCTTTATAAAACATTGGTTCGACCACAACTGGAGTATTGTGTCCAGTTCTGGGCACCACACTTTAGAAAAGATGTGAAGACCTCAGAGAGGGCGCAGAAGAGATTTACTAGAATGATTCCAGGGATGAGGGACTTTCGTTACGTGGATAGACTGGAGAAGCTGGGGTTGTTCTCCTTGGAACAGAGATGGTTGTGAGGAGATTTGATCGAGGTGTTCAAAATCTTGAAGGGTCTGGACAGAATAGATGGAGAGAAACTGTTCCCATTGGAGGAATGGTTGAGATCCAGAGGGCGTAGATTTAAGGTGAGAAACCACCCAGCCTGACCCCACTTTCCAGCACTTGGTCCGTAGCCCTGGAGGTTCTGGCACTTCAGGTGCACATCCAGGTACTTTTTAAATGAGTTGAGGATTTCTGCCTCTCCCACCCTCTCAGGCAGTAAGTTCCAGACCCCCACCACCCTCTGGGTGAAATAATTCTAAATTGAAGGAGTGGGGTGAAAGTGCGGGGAGTCCAGCCCAAGGATTGCCTCACAGGTGAATAGCGGATATATTTATTCATTCTCGGGATGTGGGCGTCGCTGGCAAGGCCGCCATTTATTGCCCGTCCCTCGTTGCCCTGAGAAGGTGGTGGTGAGCCCTCGTCTTGAACTTCAGAGGGCAATTAAACGTCAACCACGTTGGTGTGGGACTGGAGTCACATATAGGCCCAGACCGGGTAAGGACGGCAGGTTTCCTTCCCTAAAGGACATTAGTGACCCAGTTGGGTTTTTACAATCCGACAGTTTCACGGTCACTGTTACTGAGACCAGCTCTTTATTTTCAACTGGTTTATAAACTGAATTCAATTTCTCAAATGGACATGGGGGGATTTAAACTCTCATTCTCCTGGATCAATAGTCCAGGCCTCTGGATCAATAGTCCAGAGACATAACCATGGTGCTACCGCAGCCTCAGTAACCTCAATCTTTCTGCAGCACTTTATTCCTCTGTGTCTTACACTGTGTGTGAAAATGGACGCCTGACTTTCCATCTCACTCCCAACTGCCCCTTGTCCAAGGCCTGGTCCCTGATGGTTTCATCGATCTCCGTTATCACCAATTTGCTGATTCCCTGACTCCCCGTGAGTTAACGCCAGGATACAAGGAAGTTGCTCGATCCCAAACTGGACCCATTGTCACTTCTGAGGCTGCCGGATATTCTCATTCCCTGCGACCAACAGATTTGAATGTTGCACCGTGTGTTGGGGATCAGACAATGTCGGCCTTTAAAATGTGGGAGCTTGTTGTGTTTCTCAGAGGATGGTCACAGAATGAGAACAATAGACTCTTCATATCAGAGGCACAGATAAGATCTCCCAAAGGGCACAGATGCACATTGAGCAACACATGCAAACAAGAGTGAGGAGAGAGAGCTGGGAGAGTGTTTGAGTAACCAGGACACGGGACATTGTGAGGCCCCTGACCAGATGTCAATGTCCCAGACACTGACTGCTGCTCACCCACTAACATTGGGACAGTAAAGGGACTGCGATGGTCTCTGAATTTAAATTTAAAGTCAAGCATCACCGAGTATGAGTTTATCGAAGGATTAGTGTAATCTGTACACCTGAGGGAGTTACTGATAGACCATTGCCCCAATACTGACAGGTAACTGATATGGGACGGATTTATATCACACATATCAGAGAGAAATCCCACCAATATACAAGGGAAATCCCGCCCACATCCGAGAGAAATCCCGCCCACATCCGAGAGAAATCCCGCCCACATCCGAGAGAAATCCCGCCCACATCCGAGAGAAATCCCGCCCACATCCGAGAGAAATCCCGCCCACATCCGAGAGAAATCCCACCCTTATCAGAGACACATCACACCCATATCAGAGAGAAATCCCAGCCATATCCATGAGAAAACCCAACCATATCAGAGAGAAATCCCACCCATATCAGGGAGAAATCCCACCCATATCAGGGAGAAATCCCACCCATATCAGGGAGAAATCCCACCCATATCAGGGAGAAATACCACCCATATCAGGGAGAAATCCCACCCATATCAGGGAGAAATCCCACCCATATCAGAGAGAAATCCCACCCATACAAGAGGGAAATCCCACCCATATCAAAGAGAAGTCCCGCCAATATCAGAGAGAAAGCCCATCCATATCAGAGAGAAATCCCACCCATATCATGTCTGATCTGTATCTTAACTCCATCTACCCACCTTGGTTCCATTTCCCTTAATCCCCTCACCCAACAAAAATCGATCAATCTCAGTTTTGACATTTTCAATTGGTCCCCAGACTCGACAGCTTTTTGGGGGAGGGATTTCCAGATTCCCACTCCCCTTTGTGTGGAGAAATGCTTCCTGACATCACCCCTGAACGGCCGAGCTCTAATTTTAAGGTTCTGCCCCCCTCCCCCCACCTTGTTCTGGTCTGCCCCCCCATCAGAGGAAATAGTTTCTCTCTATCTGCCCCATCAAATCCTTCAATCATCTTAAACCCCTCTATTAGATCACCCCTTAATCTTCGACACTCGAGGGAATACAAGTCTAGTCTCTGCAACCTGTCCTTGTAATTTAACCCTTTTAGCCCCGGTATCATTCTGGTGAATCTGGGCTGCACCCCCTCCAAGGCCAATATATCCTTCCTGAGGGGACGGTGCCCAGAACTGAACCCAGTTCTCCAGATGGGGTCTGACCAGAGCCTCATATAACTGGAGCATAACTTCCTCCCTTTGTATTCCAGCCCCCTTCAGATAAAGGCCAACATTCCATCAGCCTTAGAAATTATTTTCTGTACCTGCCCATTAGTTTTTAGTGATTTCTGTACATGGGCCCCTAAATCTCTCTGCTCTCTCCAGAGGGTACAATTCTAAAAGGGGTAGAGGAACAGAGAGATCTGGGGTTATATGTGCACAAATCGTTGAAGGTGGCAGTGCAGGTTGAGAAAGTGGTTAAAAAAGCATCCGGGATCCTGGGTTTTATAAATAGAGGCATAGAGTACAAAAGCAAGGAAGTCATGATGAACCTTTATAAAACACTGGTTCGACCACAACTGGAGTATTGTGTCCAGTTCTGGGCACCGCACTTTAGAAAGGATGTGAAGGCGGGGCTAAAAGGGTTAAATTACGAGGACAGGTTGCATGGACTCGGCTTGTATTTCCCTCGAGTTTCGAGAGGGTGCAGAGGAGATTTACTAGAATGATTCCAGGGATGAGGGACTTTAGTTATGTGGATAGACTGGAGAAGCTGGGGTTGTTCTCCTTGGAACAGAGACGGTTGCGAGGAGATTTGATCGAGGTGTTCAAAATCACGGAGGGTCTAGACAGAGTAGATAGAGAGAAACTGTTCCCATTGGAGGAACGGTCGAGAACCAAAGGGCGTAGATTTAAGGTGAGAAACCACCCAGCCTGACCCCACTTTCCAGCACTCGGTCCGTAGCCCTGGAGGTTCTGGCACTTCAGGTGCACATCCAGGTACTTTTTAAATGAGTTGAGGGTTTCTGCCTCTCCCACCCTCTCAGGCAGTGAGTTCCAGGCCCCCACCACCCTCTGGGTGAAATAATTCTAAATTGAAGGAGTGGGGTGAAAGTGCGGGGAGTCCAGCCCAAGGATTGCCTTACAGGTGAATAGCGGATATATTTATTCATTCTCGAGATGTGGGCGTCGCTGGCAAGGCCGCCATTTATTGCCCGTCCCTCGTTGCCCTGAGAAGGTGGTGGTGAGCCCTCGTCTTGAACTTCAGAGGGCAACTAAAAGTCAACCATGTTGGTGTGGGACTGGAGTCACATATAGGCCCAGACCGGGTAAGGACGGCAGGTTTCCTTCCCTCAAGGACATTAGTGAACCAGTTGGGTTTTTACAATCCGACAGTTTCACGGTCACTGTTACTGAGACCAGCTCTTTATTTTCAACTGGTTTATAAACTGAATTCAATTTCTCAAATGGACATGGGGGGATTTGACCCAGACATTACTCACGTGACCCCCATCGGGTCCAGGCTGCAGTCATGGTCTCAGTCAGTCAGTCCCCAGCGGAGAGAACGATTCTTGGCCCAGGATTCCTCCTCCTCCTCCTCCTCCTTCTCACAAAATGTCTCTTTCTGGATCATCTCCTTGCAGCATTTTATCAAAGAGATTCCTCAGGAAAAAGAGAGAGGGAATTGATTAAAATACAAAAGCAAGGGATTAAAAAGGCACAGCAAGAGCCCAGAGCTTCCTCCGGCTTCCTCCGACTCGCTTCCTCCCTCCCTCCCTCCCTCCCTCTCTCTCTCTCTCCCTCCCCCAGTTGCAGAGAACAGAATCTAAAGAGGAGAGAGTGCAATGCTGAGAGAGAGAGACTCTGGGGACAGGCTCGAGAGCCCCATCTTGCTCCTCTCCCTCATCCAAGTCTGTAGGATTTTTCTCTCGTTCCCTCGCCTCTGACTGCCCCTAACAGGTGCCGCTCTGTCTGTCTGTCTGTCTGTCTGTGCTGCTCAGTGTTTGCTGAGGGTCCAAACCTCCCCTGGGTTTGTTTTCTCTTCTGTCCCTGGGCCCCGGAGACACAATGTCTGGACTTTGTTGCGACTTCTGTTCTGTTTATTGCCATGTGGGAAAGTTCAACAGCTTTTCCCTTTACTGTTTTCTCTTGTTTGAATCAGCAGCTCCCCCCTCCCTGTTCGATCTCTCCCCCCTCCCTGTTCGATCGCTCCCCCCTCCTGTTTAAAACCCAGGGGCTCTGAGAGGGAATTAACCCCCGGGGTAACACAGACATTACTCACGTGACCCCCATCGGGTCCAGGCTGCGGTGAAGATCTCAGTCAGTCGGTCCCCAGCGGAGAGAACGATTCTTGGCCCAGGATTCCTCCTCCTCCTTCTCACAAAATGTCTCTTTCTGGATCATCTCCTTGCAGCATTTCATCGAAAAGATTCCTGAGGGGAGAGAGAGAGAGAGAGGGAATTGATTAAAATACAAAAGCAAGGGATTAAAAAGGCACAGCAAGAGCCCAGAGCTCCCTCCCTCCCACTCCCTCTCCCAGTTACACCGACAATCCCTCAGCCCCAACACTGACACACAAATCCCAGTTGCAAACCAGAGAATCTAAAGAGAGAGAAAAGTTGGGAGAGAGACAGAGAGAGAAATACACTCAGGACAGGCTGGAGGACCCCGGCAGACTGAGAGATTGTCCCCGCCCCTGGGGAGGGTTTGGGACGAGACACACAGCCATCCCCTACCCCCGGGGAGCTCCCTGCTTCAGCCTTTGAGATATTAGACTGAATCTCAATGGGTCTCCCTCAGGGACCTGTCCGTTCTCATGTTAATCCAGGGACAGCCCAGGGCAGGACTGGTTTGACCAGGAGACCTGTCTGTTGGAATGAGCCACATTTCAAGGACCTATTTTACTGATTTGAAACCCTCACAGCCTGTCTCCCCCTCTTCCCTCACCCCAAACCGAGTCCCCCCCACCCTCAGCCTGTCTCCCCCTCTTCCCTCACCCCAAACCGAGTCCCCCCCACCCTCAGCCTGTCTCCCCCTCTTCCCTCACCCCAAACCGAGTCCCCCCCACCCTCAGCCTGTCTCCCCCTCTTCCCTCACCCCAAACCGAGTCCCCTCCACCCTCAGCCTGTCTCCCCCTCTTCCCTCACCCCAAACCGAGTCCCCCCCCCACCCTCAGCCTGTCT
>NW_027138807.1:0-30000 GCF_035084215.1 Heptranchias perlo
TGAGGGTTTAGAAGATAGTCGAGAGAGAGAGAGAGTCGAGGGAGAGAATTCGATGGAAATAGAGAGTGGTGGGAGAGAGCGAGAGTCAGAGTAAGGGAGAGCGATAGAAAAATAGAGGATGAAAGAGATAGAGACAGGGGGTGAGAGAGAGGGACAGTGATGGAGAAAAAAGAAAGAGAGAGAGTGAGGAAGAGAGAAGGGGAGAGAGAGAGAGCAAAGAGAGAGAGGCAGAGCACGAAGGGGTCAGAGAGAGATAAGTCGATAGAGACAAGAGGGAGATGTTTTGAAATTCCGGTGAGCTGTCGGCCCTTTTATTCTCCAAGTGTTTTAATTCAGTGTTTGATTTCCCGCCTCTGATAACAGCTGACTAATGACCTGTTGACAGCTCAACAATGGGGCCCTTCTTGTTACTTCAGTGCATTTGTTCCAGGAAGAAAGTCGATTATTTGAACTCACAGGCGCAACAAAATTTATATCTCAACACCAATCGGACTGAGAGGACAGACTTTTTTTTAAAAACTTCAAAGTACATTTTATTCCGTAAAATTCGCAAGATGCACACAGTTCAGATGGAAAGGACGTCATTCCAGCAAGGCAGCACAGTGCAGACGGTGCACACTGCAATCTCATCCTGACAATTTTACGACAAAGTCCTTATCTCCCGATACATTCTGTACAATACAAGGTGAGGTGTCCTCACACGGTGGCCTTTCCCCATCGGGCCTTGACGTAGCTCGCGTCCTGTGTGTTACCAGGGCGGTGAACCGGGCCAGGTCCCAACACACCTCTGCCCACACCCTCTGCGCGAAGGGGCAGCCCGCCAGGAGGTGGACGAGGGACTCCTCCCCGCCGCAGTCTCCAGGGCAGCTGGTGGTGGGGCTCAGATTCCGTGCGTCTTGGGTGGACCGCACCGGTCGGTGGGGGGGGCCCTTCTCTCTATCATCCAGGCTACATCCTGCTGCCTGCTGCTCAGTTCTGGGACGAGAGACTGGATCAGAACATCACAGGGAGGGGGGAAAGATCGAGAATGGGGGGAGGCAGTGATCACTGGGAGAGACCCAGGCTCCATCCCCGGCCTGTGTTCGTAGATCTAACCTGGTGTGGGACAGAGACCCTCAGACAGAGCATGGAGAGTGTAGAGGGAGCTTTACTCTGTATCTAACCCTGTACCTGCCCTGGGAGTGTTTGATGGGACAGTGTAGAGGGAGCTTTACTCTGTATCTAACCCCCTGTACCTGCCCTGGGAGTGTTTGATGGGACAGTGTGGAGGGAGCTTTACTCTGTATCTAACCCTGTACCTGCCCTGGGAGTGTTTGATGGGACAGTGTAGAGGGAGCTTTACTCTGTATCTAACCCTGTACCTGCCCTGGGAGTGTTTGATGGGACAGTGTGGAGGGAGCTTTACTCTGTATCTAACCCTGTACCTGCCCTGGGGAGTGTTTGATGGGACAGTGTGGAGGGAGCTTTACTCTGTATCTAACCCTGTACCTGCCCCTGGGAGTGTTTGATGGGACAGTGTAGAGGGAGCTTTACTCTGTATCTTACCCTGTACCTGCCCTGGGAGTGTTTGATGGGACAGTGTGGAGGGAGCTTTACTCTGTATCTAACCCTGTACCTGCCCCTGGGAGTGTTTGATGGAACAGTGTAGAGGGAGCTTTACTCTGTATCTAACCTGTACCTGCCCTGGGAGTGTTTGATGGGACAGTGGAGAGGGAGCTTTACTCTGTATCTAACCCTGTACCTGCCCTGGGAGTGTTTGACCGGGACAGTGTAGAGGGAGCTTTACTCTGTATCTAACCCTGTACCTGCCCCTGGGAGTGTTTGATGGGACAGTGTAGGAGGAGCTTTACTCTGTATCTAACCCTGTACCTGCCCTGGGTGTGTTTGATGGGACAGTGTAGAGGGAGCTTTACTCTGTATCAAACCCTGTACCTGCCCTGGAGTGTTTGATGGGACAGTGTCGAGGGAGCTTTACTCTGTATCTAACCCTGTACCTGCCCTGGGATTGTTTGATGGGACAGTGTAGAGGGAGCTTTACTCTGTAAAGAGAGAGAGAGAGGGGTAAAGGGAGAGAGAGAGAGAGAGAGGGGTAAAGGGAGAGAGAGAGAGAGGGGTAAAGGGAGAGAGAGAGAGAGGGGTAAAGGGAGAGAGAGAGAGAGGGGTAAAGGGAGAGGAGAGAGAGAGGGGTAAAGGGAGAGAGAGAGAGAGGGGTAAAGGGAGAGAGAGAGAGGGGTAAAGGGAGAGAGAGAGAGAGGGGTAAAGGGAGAGAGAGAGAGGGGGGAAAGAGTCAGAGGGGGGAGGAGAGTCAGAGGGGGGAGGAGAGTCAGAGGGGGGGAGGAGAGTCAGAGGGGGGAGAGAGAGTCAGAGGGGGGAGAGAGAGTCAGAGGGGGGAGAGAGAGTCAGAGGGGGGAGAGAGAGTCAGAGGGGGGAGAGAGTCAGAGGGGGGAGAGAGTCAGAGGGGGGAGGAGAGTCAGAGGGGGGGGGGAGTCAGAGGGAGAGGGTCAGGGAGACAGAGGGGGGGAGAGGCGGGGGGAGAGGCGGGGGGGAGAGGCGGGGGGAGAGGCGGGGGGAGAGAGGGGGAGAGGCGGGGGGAGAGGGGGAGAGGCGGGGGGAGAGAGGGGGAGAGGCGGGGGAGAGAGGGGGAGAGGCAGGGGGAGAGGCGGGGGGAGAGGCGGGGGGAGAGGCGGGGGGAGAGGCGGGGGGAGGGGGAGAGGCGGGGGGGAGAGGCGGGGGGAGAGGCGGGGGGGAGAGAGGGGGAGAGAGGGGGAGAGGCGGGGGGAGAGAGGGGGAGAGGCGGGGGGAGAGGCGGGGGAGAGAGGGGGAGAGGCGGGGGAGAGAGGGGGAGAGGGGGGGGGCGGGGGGGAGAGAGGGGGAGAGGCGGGGGGAGAGAGGGGGAGAGGCGGGGGGGAGAGAGGGGGTGAGGCGGGGGGAAGAGGGGGTGAGGCGGGGGGAGAGAGGGGGTGAGGCGGGGGGGAGAGAGGGGGAGAGGCGGGGGGAGAGAGGGGGAGAGGCGGGGGGGAGAGAGAGGGGGAGAGGCGGGGGGAGAGAGGGGGAGAGGCGGGGGGAGAGAGGGGGAGAGGCGGGGGGAGAGAGGGGGAGAGGCGGGGGGAGAGAGGGGAGAGGCGGGGGGAGAGAGGGGAGAGGCGGGGGGAGAGAGCGGGAGAGGCGGGGGAGAGAGGGGGAGAGGCGGGGGGAGAGAGGGGGAGAGGCGGGGGGAGAGAGGGGGAGAGGCGGGGGGAGAGAGGGGGAGAGGCGGGGGGAGAGAGGGGGAGAGGCGGGGGGAGAGAGGGGGAGAGGCGGGGGGAGAGAGGGGGAGAGGCGGGGGGGAGAGAGGGGGAGAGGCGGGGGGGGGAGAGGGGGGAGAGGCGGGGGAGAGGGGGGAGAGGCGCGGGGAGAGGCGGGGGGAGAGGGGGGAGAGGCAGGGGGGAGAGGGGGGAGAGGTGGGGGGAGAGGGGGGAGAGGCGGGGGGAGAGGGGGGAGAGGGGGGGGAGCAGGGGGGGAGAGGGGGGAGAGGCAGGGGGAGAGGGGGAGAGGCGGGGGGAGAGGGGGGAGAGGGGGGGGGAGAGGGGGGAGAGGCGGGGGCAGAGGGGGGGAGAGGCGGGGGCAGAGGGGGGGAGAGGGGGGGAGAGGCGGCGGGGGCAGAGGGGGGGGAGAGGGGGGGAGAGGCGGGGGGAGAGGGTGGGAGAGGCGGGGGGCAGAGGGGGGGAAGAGGGGGGCAGAGGGGGGGAGAGGGGGGAGAGGGGGGGGAGACAGGGGGAGAGGGGGGGGAGACAGGGGGAGAGGCAGGGGGAGAGGGGGGGGAGACAGGGGGAGGAGGGGGGGGAGACAGGGGGAGAGGGGGGGGGGGAGAGAGGGGGTGAGGCGGGGGGAGAGAGGGGGTGAGGCGGGGGGAGAGAGGGGGTGAGGCGGGGGGCGGCGAGGGGGTGAGGCGGGGGCGCGAGGGGGTGTGGCGGGGCGCGAGGGGGTGAGGCGGGGGCGAGAGGGGGGGGTGAGGCGGGGCGAGAGGGGGTGAGGCGGGGCGAGAGGGGGGTGAGGCGGGGCGAGAGGGGGTGAGGCGGGGCGAGAGGGGGTGAGGCGGGGCGAGAGGGGGTGAGGCGGGGCGAGAGGGGGGAGAGGGGGGAGAGGCGGGGGGAGAGGGGGGGAGAGGGGGGAGAGGCGGGGGGAGAGGGGGGAGAGGGGGGGAGAGGGGGGAGAGGGGGGGAGAGGCGGGGGCAGAGGGGGGGAGAGGCGGGGGCAGAGGGGGCAGAGGGGGGGAGAGGCGGGGGCAGAGGGGGGAGAGGCGGGGGGCAGAGGGGTGGGAGAGGCGGGGGCAGAGGGGGGGAGAGGCGGGGGCAGAGGGGGGGAGAGGGGGGGAGAGGCGGGGGGAGAGGGGGGGGGAGACAGGGGGAGAGGGGGGGGGAGAGAGGGGGTGAGGCGGGGGGAGAGAGGGGGTGAGGTGGGGGGTGAGGTGGGGCGCGAGGGGGTGAGGCGGGGCGCGAGGGGGTGAGGCGGGCAGCGAGGGGGTGAGGCGGGGCGCGAGGGGGTGAGGCGGGGGGTGAGGCGGGGGAGAGGCGGGGGGAGAGGCGGGGGGAGAGGCGGGGGGAGAGGCGGGGGGAGAGGCGGGGGGAGAGGCGGGGGGAGAGGCGGGGGAGAGGGGGGGGAGAGGGCGGGGAGAGGCGGGGGGAGAGGCGGGGGGGAGAGGGGGGGAGAGGCGGGGGGAGAGGGGGGGAGAGGCGGGGGGAGAGGGGGGGGAGAGGGGGGGAGAGGCGGGGGGAGAGGGGGGGAGAGGGGGGGAGAGGGGGGGAGAGGCGGGGGGAGAGGGGGGGAGAGGCGGGGGGAGAGGGGGGGAGAGGCGGGGAGAGGGGGAGAGGGGGGGGAGAGGCGGGGAGAGGGGGAGAGGCGGGGGGAGAGGCGGGGAGAGGGGGAGAGAGGCGGGGGGGAGAGGGGGAGAGGCGGGGGGAGAGGGGGGGAGAGGGGGAGAGGCGGGGAAGAGAGGGGGAGAGGGCGGGGCGCGAGAGGGGGTGAGGCGGGGGCGCGAGAGGGGGTGAGGCGGGGGGAGAGAGGGGGAGAGGCGGGTGGAGAGAGGGGGAGAGGCGGGTGGAGAGAGGGGGAGAGGGCGGGGGGAGAGAGGGGGAGAGGCGGGGGGAGAGAGGGGGAGAGGCGGGGGGGAGAGAGGGGGAGAGGCGGGGGGAGAGAGGGGGAGAGGCGGGGGGGAGAGAGGGGGAGAGGCGGGGGAGAGAGGGGGAGAGGCGGGGGGAGAGAGGGGGAGAGGCGGGTGGAGAGAGGGGGAGAGGCGGGGGGAGAGAGGGGGAGAGGGGGGAGAGGGGGGAGAGGGGGGAGAGGCGGGGGGAGAGAGGGGGAGAGGGGGGAGAGGCGGGGGGAGAGAGGGGGAGAGAGGGGGAGAGAGGGGGAGAGAGGGGAGAGGGGGGAGAGGCGGGGGGGAGTGGCGGGGGGAGAGAGGGGGAGAGGCGGGGGGAGAGAGGGGGAGAGGCGGGTGGGAAGTGGCGGGGGGAGAGGCGGGGGGAGAGAGGGGGAGAGGGGGGAGAGGCGGGGGGGAGGGGGGGGTGAGGCGGGGGGGAGAGGGGGTGAGGCGGGGGGAGAGGGGGAGAGGCGGGGGGGGAGAGGGGGAGAGGCGGGGGGAGAGAGGGGGAGAGGCGGGGGGAGAGAGGGGGAGAGGCGGGGGGAGAGAGGGGGAGAGGCGGGGGGAGAGGCGGGGCGCGAGGAGAGCGAGAGGCGGGGCGCGAGAGGGGGGAGAGGCGGGGCGCGAGAGGGGGAGAGGCGGGGGCGCGAGAGGGGGAGAGGCGGGGGGAGAGAGGGGGAGAGGCGGGGGGAGAGAGGGGGGGAGGCGGGGGGAGAGGGGGGGAGAGAGGGGGAGAGAGGAGGGGGAGGCGGGGGGAGAGAGGGGGAGAGGCGGGGGGAGAGAGGGGGTGAGGCGGGGGGAGAGAGGGGGGTGAGGCGGGGGGAGAGAGGGGGTGAGGCGGGGGGAGAGAGGGGGGTGAGGCGGGGGGAGAGAGGGGGTGAGGCGGGGGGAGAGAGGGGGTGAGGCGGGGGGAGAGAGGAGGGGGAGAGAGGGGGAGAGAGGGGGAGAGGCGGGGGAGAGGCGGGGGAGAGAGGGGGAGAGAGGGGGAGAGGCGGGGGGAGAGAGGGGGAGAGGCGGGGGGAGAGAGGGGGAGAGGCGGGGGGAGAGAGGGGGAGAGGCGGGGGGAGAGAGGGGGAGAGGCGGGGGTAGAGAGGGGGAGAGGCGGGGTTAGAGAGGGGGTGAGGCGGGGGTAGAGAGGGGTGAGGCGGGGGTAGAGAGGGGGTGAGGCGGGGGGAGAGAGGGGGAGAGGCGGGGGGAGAGGCGGGGCGCGAGAGGGAAGCTGTCTAACCCAGCACAGAGCGAGTGATTGACAGAGAGAGAGAGGACAGAGAGAGAGGGTGAGAGACAGAGACAGAGAGAGAGAGAGAGACAGAGACAGAGACAGAGAGAGAGAGAGACAGAGAGAAAGAGAGAGATGGACAGAGAGACAGAGAGCGACAGAGACAGAGAGAGAGACAGAGACAGAGAGTGAGAGACAGAGAGAGAGAGACAGAGAGAGAGAGACAGAGCGAGAGGAGAGAGACAGAGAGAGACACAGAGACAGAGAGAGAGAGACACAGAGACAGAGAGAGAGGGGAACTGTATTACCCAGCACAGAGAGAGAGAGAAGAGAGAGGAACTTTATAACCCAGCACAGAGAGAGAGAGAAAGAGAGAGGAACTTTATAACCCAGCACAGAGAGAGAGAGAGAGGAACTGTATAACCCAGCACAGAGAGCAAGAGAGGAATTTTTTACCCAGCACAGAGAGAGAGAGGAACTGTATGACCCAGCACAGAGAGAGAGAGAGTGAGGAACTGTGTAACCCAGCACAGAGAGAGAGGAACTGTATAACCCAGCACAGAGAGAGAGAGAGAGGGAGAGAGGAACTGTATAACCCAGCACAGAGAGAGAGAGAGGAACTGTATAACCCAGCACAGAGAGAGAGAGAGAGAGAGAAGAACTGTATAACCCAGCAGAGAGAGAGAGAGAGAGGAACTGTACAACCCAGCACAGAGAGGGAGAGAGAGAGAGGAACTGTATAAACCACCATAGAGAGAGAGAGAGAGAGAGGAAGTGTATAACCCACCACAGAGAGAGAGAGAGAGGGAGAGAGAGTGAGGAAGTGTATAACCCACCACATAGAGAGAGAGAGAGAGAGAGGAACTGTGTAACCCAGCACAGAGAGAGAGAGATAGGAACTGTATAACCCAGCACAGAGAGAGAGAGAGGAACTGCATAGCCCAGCACAGAGAGAGAGAAAGAGAGAAAGGAACTGTATAACCCAGCACAGAGAGAGAGAGAGAGAGAGAGAGAGGAACTGCATAACCCAGCACAGAGAGAGAGAAATAGGAACTGTATAACCAGTACAGTACAGAGAGAGAGAGAGGAACTGTATAACCCAGCACAGAGAGAGAGAGAGAGAGAGAGAGAGGAACTGTGTAACCCAGCACAGAGAGAGAGAGATAGGAACTGTATAACCCAGTACAGAGAGAGAGAGAGGAACTGTATAACCCAGCACAGAGAGAGAGAGAGAGAGAGGAACTGTATAACCCAGCACAGAGAGAGAGGAACTGCATAACCCAGCACAGAGAGAGAGAAAGAGAGAAGGAACTGTATAACCCAGCACAGAGAGAGAGAGAGAGAGAGAGAGGAACTGCATAACCCAGCACAGAGAGAGAGAAAGAGAGAGAGGAACTGTATAACCCAGCACAGAGAGAGAGAGAGGAACTGTATAACCCAACACAGAGAGAGAGAGAGGAACTGTATAACCCAGCACAGAGAGAGAGAGAGAGGAACTGTATAACCCAGCACAGAGAGAGAGAGAGAGAGAGGAACTGTGTAAACCTAGCACAGAGAGAGAGAGAGAGGAACTGTAAAACGCAGAACAGAGAGAGAGAGAGAGAGGAACTGTGTTACCCAGCACAGAGAGAGAGAGAGAGAGAGAGGAACTGTATAACCCAGCACAGAGAGAGAGAGAGAGAGAGAGGAACTGTGTAACCGAGCACAGAGAGAGAGAGAGAGGAACTGTATAACCCTGCACAGAGAGAGAAAGAGAGAGAGGAACTGTGTAACCTAGCACAGAGAGAGAGAGAGAGAGGAACTGTATAACCCAGCACAGGAGAGAGAGAGGAACTGTATAACCCAGTACAGAGAGAGAGAGAGAGAGGAACTGTATAACCCAGCACAGAGAGAGAGAGAGGAACTGTATAACCCAGCACAGAGAGAGAGAGAGGAACTGTATAACCCAGTACAGAGAGAGAGAGAGAGAGGAACTGTATAACCCAGCACAGAGAGAGAGAGAGAGGAACTGTATAACCCAGCACAGAGAGAGAGAGAGGAACTGTATAACCCAGTACAGAGAGAGAGAGAGAGAGGAACTGTATAACCCAGCACAGAGAGAGAGAGAGGAACTGTATAACCCAGCACACAGAGAGAGAGAGAGGAACTGTATAACCCAGCACAGAGAGAGTGAGAGAGAGGAACTGTATAACCCAGCACAGAGAGAGTGAGAGAGACAGACAGACAGTTAGCAACAGAAAGAGAGCATGGAGGGAGAGAGACAGTGAGAAAGAGAGAGAGATTGGAGGGAATGTGTTGGAGAGAGAGGGTTTAGAAGATAGTCGAGAGAGAGAGAGAGTCGAGGGAGAGAATTCGATGGAAATAGAGAGTGGTGGGAGAGAGCGAGAGTCAGAGTAAAGGGAGAGCGATAGAAAAATAGAGGATGAGAGAGATCGAGACAGGGGGTGAGAGAGAGGGACAGTGATGGAGAAAAAAGAAAGAGAGAGAGTGAGGAAGAGAGAAGGGGAGAGAGAGAGAGCAAAGAGAGAGAGGCAGAGCACGAAGGGGTCAGAGAGAGATAAGTAGATAGAGACAGAGGGAGATGTTTTGAAATTCCGGTGAGCTGTCGGCCCTTTTATTCTCCAAGTGTTTTAATTCAGTGTTTGATTTCCCGCCTCTGATAACAGCTGACTAATGACCTGTTGACAGCTCAACAATGGGGCCCTTCTTGTTACTTCAGTGCATTTGTTCCAGGAAGAAAGTCGATTAATTTGAATGCACAGGCGCAACAAAATTTATATCTCAACACCAATCGGACCGAGAGGACAGACTTTTTTTTAAAAAAAACTTCAAAGTACATTTTATTCCGTAAAATTCGCAAGATGCACACAGTTCAGATGAAAGGACGTAATTCCAGCAAGGCAGCACAGTGCAGACGGTGCACACTGCAATCTCATCCTGACAATTTTACGACAAAGTCCTTATCTCCCGATACATTCTGTACAATACAAGGTGAGGTGTCCCTCACACGGTGGCCTTTCCCCATCGGGACTTGACGTAGCTCGCGTTCCTGTGTGTTACCAGGGCGGTGAACCGGGCCAGGTCCCAACACACCTCTGCCCACACCCCTCTGCGCGAAGGGGCAGCCCGCCAGGAGGTGGACGAGGGACTCCTCCCCACCGCAGTCTCCAGGGCAGCTGGTGGTGGGGCTCAGATTCCGTGCGTCTTGGGTGGACCGCACCGGTCGGTGGGGGGGGGCCCTTCTCTCTATCATCCAGGCTACATCCTGCTGCCTGCTGCTCAGTTCTGGGGACGAGAGACTGGATCAGAACATCACAGGGAGGGGGGAAAGACCGAGAATGGGGGGAGGCAGTGATCACTGGGAGAGGCCCAGGCTCCATCCCGGCCTGTGTTCGTAGATCTCACCTGGTGTGGGACAGAGACCCTCAGACAGAGCATGGAGAGTGTAGAGGGAGCTTTACTCTGTATCTAACCCTGTACCTGCCCTGTGAGTGTTTGATGGGACAGTGTAGAGGGAGCTTTACTCTGTATCAAACCCCTGTACCTGCCCTGGGAGTGTTTGATGGGACAGTGGAGAGGGAGCTTTACTCTGTATCTAACCCTATACCTGCCCTGGGAGTGTTTGAAGGGACAGTGTAGAGGGAGCTTTACTCTGTATCTAACCCTGTACCTGCCTCTGGGAGTGTTTGATGGGACAGTGTAGAGGGAGCTTTACTCTGTATCTAACCCTGTACCTGTCCTGGGAGTGTTTGATGGGACAGTGTAGAGGGAGCTTTACTCTGTATCTAACCCTGTACCTATCCTGGGAGTGTTTTGATGGGGACAGTGTAGAGGGAGCTTTACTCTGTATCTAACCCTGTACCTGCCCTGGGAGTGTTTGATGGGACAGTGTAGAGGGAGCTTTCCTCTGTATCTGACCCTGTACCTGCCCTGGGAGTGTTTGATGGGACAGTGTAGAGGGAGCTTTACTCTGTATCTAACCCTGTACCTGTCCTGGAGTGTTTGATGGGACAGTGTAGAGGGAGCTTTACTCTGTATCTAACCCTGTACCTGTCCTGGGAGTGTTTGATGGGACAGTGTAGAGGGAGCTTTCCTCTGTATCTGACCCTGTACCTGCCCTGGGAGTGTTTGATGGACAGTGTAGAGGGAGCTTTACTCTGTATCTAACCCTGTACCTGCCCTGGGAGTGTTTGATGGGACAGTGTGGAGGGAGCTTTACTCTGTATCTAACCCTGTACCTGCCCTGGGAGTGTTTGATGGGACAGTGTCGAGGGAGCTTTACTCTGTATCTAACCATGTACCTGCCCTGGGAGTGTTTGATGGGACAGTGTAGAGGGAGCTTTACTCTGTATCTAACCCTGTACCTGCCCTGGGAGTGTTTGATGGGACAGTGTAGAGGAGCTTTCCTCTGAATCTGACCCTGTACCTGCCCTGGGAGTGTTTGATGGGACAGTGTAGAGGGAGCTTTACTCTGTATCTAACCCTGTACCTGCCCTGGGAGTGTTTGACGGGACAGTGTAGAGGGAGCTTTACTCTGTATCTAACCCTGTACCTGCCCTGGGAGTGTTTGATGGGACAGTGTAGAGGGAGCTTTACTCTGTATCTAACCCTGTACCTGCCCTGGGAGTGTTTGAAGGGACAGTGTAGAGGGAGCTTTACTCTGTATCTAACCCTGTACCTGCCCTGGGAGTGTTTGATGGGACAGTGTAGAGGGAGCTTTACTCTGTATCTGACCCTGTACCTGCCCTGGGAGTGTTTGATGGGACAGTGTAGAGGGAGCTTTACTCTGTATCTAACCCTGTACCTGCCCTGGGAGTGTTTGATGGGACAGTGTAGAGGGAGCTTACTCTGTATCTAACCCTGTACCTGCCCTGGGCGTGTTTGATGGACAATGTGGAGGGAGCTTTACTCTGTATCTAACCCTGTACCTGCCCTGGGAGTGTTTGATGGGACAGTGTAGAGGGAGCTTTACTCTGTATCTAACCCTGTACCTGCCCTGGGCGTGTTTGATGGGACAGTGTAGAGGGAGCTTTACTCTGTATCTAACCCATGCTGTACCTGTCCTGGGAGTGTTTGATGGACAGTGTAGAGGGAGCTTCACTCTGGATCTAACCCTGTACCTGCCCTGGGCGTGTTTGATGGGACAGTATAGAGGGAGAATCACTCTGTATCTAACCCATGCTGTACCTGTCCTGGGAGTGTTTGATGGGACAGTGTAGAGGGAGCAGTGTGTGAAGGGCGGCAGGGAAAAGCCTGGGAACTACAGACTGGTGAGCCTGACATCTGTAGTGGGTAAGTTGTTAGAGGGTATTCTGAGAGACAGGATCTATGAGCATTTGGAAAGGCAGGGACTGATTCGGAACAGTCAGCATGGTTTTGTGAGAGGAAAATCATGTCTCACGAATTTGATTGAGTTTTTTGAAGGGGTAACCAAGAAGATAGATGAGGGCTGTGCAGTAGACGTGGTCTACATGGACTTCAGCAAAGCATTTGACAAGGTACCGCATGGCAGGTTGTTACATAAGGTTAAATCTCACGGGATCCAAGGTGAGGTAGCCAATTGGATACAAAATTGGCTTGACGACAGAAGACAGAGGGTGGTTGTAGAGGGTTGTTTTTCAAACTGGAGGCCTGTGACCAGCGGTGTGCCTCAGGGATCGGTGCTGGGTCCGCTGTTATTTGTTATTTATATTAATGATTTGGATGAGAATTTAGGAGGCATGGTTAGTAAGTTTGCAGATGACACCAAGATTGGTGGCATTGTGGAGAGTGAAGAAGGTTATCTAGGATTGCAATGGGATCTTGATAAATTGGGCCAGTGGGCCGATGAATGGCAGATGGAGTTTAATTTAGATAAATGTGAGGTGATGCATTTTGGTAGATCAAATCGGGCCAGGACCTACTCCGTTAATGGTAGGGCGTTGGGGAGAGTTATAGAACAAAGAGATCTCGGAGTACAGATTCATAGCTCCTTGAAAGTGGAGTCACAGGTGGATAGGATGGTGAAGAAGGCATTCAGCATGCTTGGTTTCATTGGTCAGAACATTGAATACAGGAGTTGGGATGTCTTGTTGAAGTTGTACAAGACATTAGTAAGGCCACACTTGGAATACTGTGTACAGTTCTGGTCACCCTATTATAGAAAGGATATTATTAAACTGGAAAGAGTGCAGAAAAGATTTACTAGGATGCTACCGGGACTTGATGGTTTGACTTATAGGGAGAGGTTGGATAGGCTGAGACTTCTTTCCCTGGAGAGTAGGAGGTTGAGGGGTGATCTTATAGAAGTCTATAAAATAATGAGGGGCACAGATAAGGCAGAGAGTCAAAATCTTTTCCCAAAGGTAGGGGAGTCTATAACGAGGGGGCATAGATTTAAGGTGAGAGGGGAGAGATACAAAAGGGTCCAGAGGGGCAATTTTTTCACTCAAAGGGTGGTGAGTGTCTGGAACGAGCTGCCAGAGGCAGTAGTAGAGGCGGGTACAATTTTGTCTTTTCAAAAGCATTTGGACAGTTACATGGGTAAGATGGGTATAGAGGAATATGGGCCAAGTGCAGGCAATTGGGACCAGCTTAGTGGTATAAACTGGGCGACATGGACATGTTGGGCCGAAGGGCCTGTTTCCATGTTGTAAACTTCTATGATTCTATGTATCTAACCCGTGATGTTCCTATCGTGGGAACAGATTAAACTGAGGTGATTGGTGTATCACATGCTTCAAATTCCAAAGCATTAAGACCGTGACAGTGTTTACATTGGACAGATCTGTTATTATAAAACTCTTTCTGTTTGCCCCGGGCGGTTCTGTCTCTTGCCTCGGTCTGTATTACACGGACAATTGTTTCACGGGTCAGTGCTGAGTGTATCACTGCCAGTCCATATCATGTGCTCCCGTAACAGGCCCAACCCACCGACTCCATCCCTCTCCCTGGGCACCGTCTGATGCTGAAACAGACCAATCACAATCCTTGACGTCCGATTTGACCCTGAGCTGAGATTTCGACCACACATTCTCTCCATCACCAAGTCCACCTACTTCCATCTCTGTAACTCGCCCGTCTCCGCTTCTGCCTCATCTCATCTATTGCTGAAACCCTCGTCCGTGCCTTTGTTCCCTCGAGACTGGACGATTCCAATGCTCTCCTGGCCGACCTCCCATCATCCACCCTTCTTTTACTCCAGCTCATCCAAAACTCAGCTGCCCTGTATCCTGACTCGCACCTTCACCCCGCTGTGCTCACTGACCGACATTGGCTCCCGATCCAGGAATGCCTCGATTTTGAAATTCTCGACCTTGTTTTCAAATCCCTCCATGGCCCTCACTCCCCCGATTTCTCTAACCTCCTCCAGGCCGACCAGCCTCCCGAGATCTCTGCACTCCTCCCATTCTGGCCACTTGTCCATCCCCCGATTTTCATCGCTCCACCATTGGCGGCCGTGCCTTCAGCTGCCTGGGCCCTGAGCTCTGGAACTTCCTCCCGAAACCTCTCTCTCTTCTCCTTTAAGACGCTCCTTAAAACCCACCTTCTCCCCATATCCCTCACTCCCACCTACCCACCTTCTCCCCATGTCCCTCAATCCCACCTACCCACCTTCTCCCCATGTCCCTCAATCCCACCTTCTCCCCATGTCCCTCAATCCCACCTACCCACCTTCTCCCCATGTCCCTCAATCCCACCTACCCACCTTCTCCCCATGTCCCTCAATCCCACCTACCCACCTTCTCCCCATGTCCCTCAATCCCACCTACCCACCTTCTCCCCATGTCCCTCAATCCCACCTCCCCACCTACCCCCCATATCCCTCACTCCCACCTACCCCCCATATCCCTCAATCCCACCTACTCATGAGTTCAGAAGATACTCCTCCCATTAACAAGAGTTTGGAGACTCAGAATCACTCCCAGGAGTATTCCAGTTTCTCGAGGGGTGTGAAGAGCTGTTCGGAACATTTTGTTCCTGACACTCAACCTTTCCCTAAAAGTCTGACTCCACTCCCACACCAACCTGGTTGACTCTAAACTGCCCTCTGAAGTCCGATCTCGGGATCAGGCAGGCGCACCCAGCCCAGACGTGCCTGCAAAGTCCTTCTCACTAACGTCTGTGAACAGGGGCCAAAGTCGGGAGACCTGTCCCACAGACTAGTCAAGCAATAGCCTGACAGTCATTATCAGCTGAGACTCACTGGGTCTCACACTCGCCTCTGAGTCAGGAGGTCATCGGTTCGAGTCCCACACACACTCCAGTGAGACAAGCCCCACAATCCAGACCGACACTCCCCGGTGCCAGTACGGAGGGAGCGCCGCGCTGCCGGAGGGCCGGTACCGAGGGAGCGCCGCGCTGCCGGAGGGCCGGTACCGAGGGAGCGCCGCGCTGCCGGAGGGCCGGTACCGAGGGAGCGCCGCGCTGCCGGAGGGCCGGTACCGAGGGAGCGCCGCGCTGCCGGAGGGCCGGTACCGAGGGAGCGCCGCGCTGCCGGAGGGCCGGTACCGAGGGAGCGCCGCGCTGCCGGAGGGCCGGTACCGAGGGAGCGCCGCGCTGCCGGAGGGCCGGTACCGAGGGAGCGGCGCGCTGCCGGAGGGCCGGTACCGAGGGAGCGGCGCGCTGCCGGAGGGCCGGTACCGAGGGAGCGCCGCGCTGCCGGAGGGCCGGTACCGAGGGAGCGGCGCGCTGCCGGAGGGCCGGCACCGAGGGAGCGCCGCGCTGCCGGAGGGCCGGGACCGAGGGAGCGCCGCGCTGCCGGAGGGCCGGCACCGAGGGAGCGCCGCGCTGCCGGAGGGCCGGGACCGAGGGAGCGCCGCGCTGCCGGAGGGCCGGGACCGAGGGAGCGCCGCGCTGCCGGAGGGCCGGGACCGAGGGAGCGCCGCGCTGCCGGAGGGCCGGTACCGAGGGAGCGCCGCGCTGCCGGAGGGCCGGTACCGAGGGAGCGCCGCGCTGCCGGAGGGCCGGTACCGAGGGAGCGCCGCGCTGCCGGAGGGCCGGTACCGAGGGAGCGCCGCGCTGCCGGAGGGCCGGGACCGAGGGAGCGCCGCGCTGCCGGAGGGCGTGCCAACACCTGCAGCCCTCGATCTCCGGCCAACACCTGCTTCAGGTCAAACATGTACAAGGAAAGCTCCTTCTGATTCCCACCTACCCCGCCTCCCTCAGCTGATGAATCAGTCCTCCTCCATGTTGAACACCACTTGGAGGAAGCACTGAGGGTAGTAAGGACACACAATAAACTCTGGATGGGGGACTTCAATGTCCATCACCAAGAGTGGCTCGGGAGCACCGCTGCTGATCAAGCTGGCCGAGCCCTGAAGGACACAGCTGACAGACTGGGCTTGTGGCAGGTGTTAGAGAACCAACACGAGGGAATAATCGACTGATCTCATCCTCACCAAAACCCCTGTCGCAGACTTCCCAAAGCCTTTCCACCATCTGCAAGGCACAAGTCAGGAGTGTGATGGAATACTCTCCACTTGCCTGGATGAGTGCAGCTCCAACAACACTCAAGAAGCTCGACACCATCCAGGACAAAGCAGCCCGCTTGATTGGCACCCCATCCACCACCCTAAACATTCACTCCCTTCACCACCGGCGCACTGTGGCTGCAGTGTGGACCATCCACAGGATGCACTGCAGCAACTCGCCAAGGCTTCTTCAACAGCACCTCCCAAACCCGCGACCTCTACCACCTAGAAGGACAAGAGCAGCAGGTACATGGGAACAACACCACCTTCATTGTCGCTGGGTCAAAATCCTGGAACTCCCTTCCGAACAGCACTGTGGGAGAACCTTCACCACACGGACTGCAACGGTTCAAGAAGGCGGCTCACCACCACCTTCTCAAGGGCAATTAGGGATGGGCAATAAATGCTATTTATGAATAAATAGTTTGCTATGATTAGTCAACAACTCTATTATTATTGTATCGTGCGACGACCAGGATGGTAGAAGGCGAACGAGATGGAGCTGGATACATGTTCGCCCAGCAATTCCTATCTTCCGAAGTTCCAATCCTGCAGTATTAATTCAGTGTCTCTCTCCCTCACACACATCCTGGAATATCCTGCAGTATTAATTCAGTGTCTCTGTCCCTCACACACACCCTGGAATATCCTGCAGTATTAATTCAGTGTCTCTCACACACACCCTGGAATATCCTGCAGTATTAATTCAGTGTCTCTCCCTCACACACATCCTGGAATATCCTGCAGTATTAATTCAGTGTCTCTCTCACACACACATCCTGGAATATCCTGCAGTATTAATTCAGTGTCTCTCTCCCTCACACACACCCTGGAATATCCTGCAGTATTAATTCAGTGTCTCCCTCACACACATCCTGGAATATCCTGCAGTATTAATTCAGTGTCTCTCTCACACACACATCCTGGAATATCCTGCAGTATTAATTCAGTGTCTCTCTCACACACACATCCTGGAATATCCTGCAGTATTAATTCAGTGTCTCTCTCCCTCACACACACCCTGGAATATCCTGCAGTATTAATTCAGTGTCTCCCTCACACACACCCTGGAATATCCTACATTATTAATTCAGTGTCTCTCTCTCACAGCCTGGAATATCCTGCAGTATCAATTCAGTGTCTCTCTCTCACAGCCTGGAATATCCTGCAGTATTAATTCAGTGTCTCTCTCTCTCACAGCCTGGAATATCCTGCAGTATTAATTCAGTGTCTCTCTCTCACAGCCTGGAATATCCTGCAGTATTAATTCAGTGCTTCTCTCCCTCACACACATCCTGGAATATCCTGCAGTATTAATTCAGTGTCTCCCTCACACACACCCTGGAATATCCTGCAGTATTAATTCAGTGCTTCTCACCCTCACACATACCCTGGAATATCCTGCAGTATTAATTCAGTGTCTCTCTCCCTCACACACATCCTGGAATATCCTGCAGTATCAATTCAGTGTCTCTCTCTCACACACACCCTGGAATATCCTGCAGTATTAATTCAGTCTCTCTCCCTCACACATACCCTGGAATATCCTGCAGTATTAATTCAGTGTCTCTCTCACACACACCCTGGAATATCCTGCAGTATCAATTCAGTGTCTCTCTCCCTCACACACATCCTGGAATATCCTGCAGTATTAATTCAGTGTCTCTCTCCCTCACACACATCCTGGAATATCCTGCAGTATTAATTGAGTGTCTCTCTTTCTCACACACCCTGGAATATGCTGCAGTATTAATTCAGTGTCTCTCTCCCTCACACACATCCTGGAATATCCTGCAGTATCAATTCAGTGTCTCTCTCCCTCACACACATCCTGGAATATCCTGCAGTATTAATTCAGTGTCTCTCTCCCTCACACACATCCTGGAATATCCTGCAGTATCAATTCAGTGTCTCTCTCTCACACACATCCTGGAACATCCTGCAGTATTAATTCAGTGTCTCTCTCTCACACACATCCTGGAACATCCTGCAGTATTAATTCAGTGTCTCTCTCCCTCACACACACCCTGGAATATCCTGCAGTATTAATTCAGTGTCTCTCTCCCTCACACACAGCCTGGAATATCCTGCAGTATTAATTCAGTGTCTCTCTCCCTCACACACATCCTGGAATATCCTGCAGTATCAATTCAGTGTCTCTCTCCCTCACACACATCCTGGAACATCCTGCAGTATTAATTCAGTGTCTCTCTCCCTCACACACACCCTTGAATATCCTGCAGTATTAATTCAGTGTCTCTCTCCCTCACACACATCCTGGAATATCCTGCAGTATTAATTCAGTGTCTCCCTCACACACACACACATCCTGGAATATCCTGCAGTATTAATTCAGTGTCTCTGTCCCTCACACACACCCTGGAATATCCTGCAGTATTAATTCAGTGTCTCTCTCTCACACACATCCTGGAACATCCTGCAGTATTAATTCAGTGTCTCTCTCCCTCACACACATCCTGGAATATCCTGCAGTATTAATTCAGTGTCTCTCTCTCACACACATCCTGGAACATCCTGCAGTATTAATTCAGTGTCTCTCTCACTCACACACATCCTGGAATATCCTGCAGTATTAATTCAGTGTCTCTCTCTCACACATACCCTGGAATATCCTGCAGTATTAATTCAGTGTCTCTCTCCCTCACACACACCCTGGAATATCCTGCAGTATTAATTCAGTGTCTCTCTCTCACATCCTGGAATATCCTGCAGTATTAATTCAGTGTCTCTCTCTCACACACATCCTGGAACATCCTGCAGTATTAATTCAGTGTCTCTCACACACACCCTGGAATATCCTGCAGTATTAATTCAGTGTCTCCCTCACACACACACACATCCTGGAATATCCTGCAGTATTAATTCAGTGTCTCTCTCCCTCACACACACCCTGGAATATCCTGCAGTATTAATTCAGTGTCTCTCTCACACACACACATCCTGGAATATCCTGCAGTATTAATTCAGTGTCTCTCTCCCTCACACACACCCTGGAATATCCTGCAGTATTAATTCAGTGTCTCTCTCCCTCACACACACCCTGGAATATCCTGCAGTATTAATTCAGTGTCTCTGTCCCTCACACACACCCTGGAATATCCTGCAGTATTAATTCAGTGTCTCTCTCACACACACACATCCTGGAATATCCTGCAGTATTAATTCAGTGTCTCTCTCACATGCATCCTGGAATATCCTGCAGTATTAATTCAGTGTCTCTCTCACACACAGCCTGGAATATCCTGCAGTATCAATTCAGTGTCTCTCTCCCTCACACACACCCGGGAATATCCTGCAGTATTAATTCAGTGTCTCTCTCACACACATCCTGGAATATCCTGCAGTATTAATTCAGTGTCTCTCTCACACAGAGCCTGGAATATCCTGCAGTATTAATTCAGTGTCTCTCTCCCTCACACACACATCCTGGAATATCCTGCAGTATTAATTCAGTGTCTCTCTCTCACACACATCCTGGAATATCCTGCAGTATTAATTCAGTGTCTCTCTCCCTCACACACACCCTGGAATATCCCGCAGTATGAATTCAGTGTCTCTCTCCCTCACACACATCCTGGAATATCCTGCAGTATCAATTCAGTGTCTCTCTCACATCCTGGAATATCCTGCAGTATTAATTCAGTGTCTCTCTCCCTCACACACATCCTGGAATATCCTGCAGTATTAATTCAGTGTCTCTCTCCCTCACACACATCCTGGAATATCCTGCAGTATCAATTCAGTGTCTCTCTCCCTCACACACACCCTGGAATATCCTGCAGTATTAATTCAGTGTCTCCCTCACACACAGCCTGGAATATCCTGCAGTATTAATTCAGTGTCTCTCACACACATCCTGGAATATCCTGCAGTATTAATTCAGTGTCTCTCTCACACACACACCCTGGAATATCCTGCAGTATTAATTCAGTGTCTCTCTCCCTCACACACATCCTGGAATATCCTGCAGTATCAATTCAGTGTCTCTCTCCCTCACACACATCCTGGAATATCCTGCAGTATTAATTCAGTGTCTCTGTCCCTCACACACACCCTGGAATATCCTGCAGTATTAATTCAGTGTCTCTCTCTCTCACACACATCCTGGAATATCCTGCAGTATTAATTCAGTGTCTCTCTCACACACACATCCTGGAATATCCTGCAGTATTAATTCAGTGTCTCTCTCTCACACACACATCCAGGAATATCCTGCAGTATTAATTCAGTGTCTCTCTCCCTCACACACATCCTGGAATATCCTGCAGTATCAATTCAGTGTCTCTCTCACAGCCTGGAATAACCTGCAGTATTAATTCAGTGTCTCTCTCCCTCACACACATCCTGGAATATCCTGCAGTATTAAGACATTGTCTCTCTCCCTCACACACATCCTGGAATATCCTGCAGTATCAATTCAGTGTCTCTCTCACATCCTGGAATATCCTGCAGTATTAATTCAGTGTCTCTGTCCCTCACACACACCCTGGAATATCCTGCAGTATTAATTCAGTGTCTCTCTCCCTCACACACACCCTGGAATATCCTGCAGTATTAATTCAGTGTCTCGCTCACACACAGCCTGGAATATCCTGCAGTATTAATTCAGTGTCTCTCACACACATCCTGGAATATCCTGCAGTATTAATTCAGTGTCTCTCCCTCACACACAGCCTGGAATATCCTGCAGTATTAATACAGTGTCTCTCACACACACCCTGGAATATCCTGCAGTGTTAATTCAGTGTCTCTCTCCCTCACACACATCCTGGAATATCCTGCAGTATCAATTCAGTGTCTCTCTCCCTCACACACATCCTGGAATATCCTGCAGTATTAATTCAGTGTCTCTCTCCCTCACACACACCCTGGAATATCCTGCAGTATTAATTCAGTGTCTCTCTCTCTCACACACATCCTGGAATATCCTGCAGTATTAATTCAGTGTCTCGCTCACACACACATCCTGGAATATCCTGCAGTATTAATTCAGTGTCTCTCTCTCACACACACATCCAGGAATATCCTGCAGTATTAATTCAGTGTCTCTCTCCCTCACACACACCCTGGAATATCCTGCAGTATTAATTCACTGTCTCTGTCCCTCACACACACAACCTGGAATATCCTGCAGTATTAATTCAGTGTCTCTCTCACACACACATCCTGGAATATCCTGCAGTATTAATTCAGTGTCTCCCTCACACACACACAGCCTGGAATATCCTGCAGTATCAATTCAGTGTCTCTCCCTCACACACAGCCTGGAATATCCTGCAGTATTAATTCAGTGTCTCTCCCTCACACACATCCTGGAATATCCTGCAGTATTAATTCAGTGTCTCTCCCTCACACACATCCTGGAATATCCTGCAGTATCAATTCAGTGTCTCTCTCCCTCACACACATCCTGGAATATCCTGCAGTATTAATTCAGTGTCTCTCTCCCTCACACACACCCTGGAATATCCTGCAGTATTAATTCAGTGTCTCTCTCTCTCACACACACCCTGGAATATCCTGCAGTATTAATTCAGTGTCTCTCTCTCACACAGCATGGAATATCCTGCAGTATTACTTCAGTGTCTCTCTCACACACACATCCTGGAATATCCTGCAGTATTAATTCAGTGTCTCTCTCCCTCACACACACACCCTGGAATATCCTGCAGTATTAATTCAGTGTCTCTCTCACACACACATCCTGGAATATCCTGCAGTATTAATTCAGTGTCTCACACACACCCTGGAATATCCTTCAGTATTAATTCAGTGTCTCTCTCACACACACCCTGGAATATCCTGCAGTATTAATTCAGTGTCTCTCTCCCTCACACACATCCTGGAATATCCTGCAGTATTAATTCAGTGTCTCTCTCCCTCACACACATCCTGGAATATCCTGCAGTATTAATTCAGTGTCTCTCTCACAGACCCTGGAATATCCTGCAGTATTAATTCAGTGTCTCTGTCCCTCACACACATCCTGGAATATCCTGCAGTATTAATTCAGTGTCTCTCTCCCTCACACACATCCTGGAATATCCTGCAGTATTAATTCAGTGTCTCTCTCCCTCACACACATCCTGGAATATCCTGCAGTATCAATTCAGTGTGTCTCTCTCTCACACACAGCCTGGAAAATCCTGCATTATTAATTCAGTATCTCTCTCCCTCACACATATCCTGGAATATCCTGCAGTATTAATTCAGTGTCTCTCTCACACACACACACCCTGGAATATCCTGCAGTATTAATTCAGTGTCTCTCTCCCTCACACACACCCTGGAATATCCTGCAGTATTAATTCAGTGTCTCCCTCACACACAGCCTGGAATATCCTGCAGTATTAATTCAGTGTCTCCCTCACACACAGCCTGGAATATCCTGCAGTATTAATTCAGTGTCTCTCACACACATCCTGGAATATCCTGCAGTATTAATTCAGTGTCTCTCTCTCTCACACACATCCTGGAATATCCTGCAGTATTAATTCAGTGTCTATCTCACACACACATCCTGGAATATCCTGCAGTATTAATTCAGTGTCTCCCTCACACACATCCTGGAATATCCTGCAGTATTAATTCAGTGTCTCCCTCACACACACACACACACACACACCATGGAATATCCTGCAGTATCAATTCAGTGTCTCTCTCCCTCACACACATCCTTGAATATCCTGCAGTATCAATTCAGTGTCTCTCCCTCACACACATCCTGGAATATCCTGCAATATTAATTCAGTGTCTCTCTCTCCCTCACACACACCCTTGAATATCCTGCAGTATTTATTCAGTGTCTCTCTCCCTCACACACACCCTGGAATATCCTGCAGTATTAATTCAGTGTCTCTCTCACACACACACACCCTGGAATATCCTGCAGTATTAATTCAGTGTCTCTCTCCCTCACACACACCCTGGAATATCCTGCAGTATTAATTCAGTGTCTCTCTCCCTCACACACACCCTTGAATATCCTGCAGTATTAATTCAGTGTCTCTCTCCCTCACACACACCCTTGAATAACCTGCAGTATTAATTCAGTGTCTCTCTCCCTCACACACACCTTGAATATCCTGCAGTATTAATTCAGTGTCTCTCTCCCTCACACACACCCGGGAATATCCTGCAGTATTAATTCAGTGTCTCTCTCACACACACCCTGGAATATCCTGCAGTATCAATTCAGTGTCTCTCTCCCTCACACACATTCCTGGAATATCCTGCAGTATCAATTCAGTGTCTCTCTCTCACACAGCCTGGAATATCCTGCAGTATTAATTCAGTGTCTCTCACACACACCCTGGAATATCCTGCAGTATTAATTCAGTGTCTCTCTCTCACACAGCCTGGAATATCCTGCAGTATTAATTCAGTGTCTCTCTCCCTCACACACATCCTGGAATATCCTGCAGTATTAATTCAGTGTCTCTCTCCCTCACACACATCCTGGAATATCCTGCAGTATTAATTCAGTGTCTCCCTCACACACACCCTGGAATATCCTGCAGTATTAATTCAGTGTCTCTCTCCCTCACACACATCCTGGAATATCCTGCAGTATTAATTCAGTGTCTCTCTCCCTCACACACATCCTGGAATATCCTGCAGTATTAATTCAGTGTCTCTCTCCCTCACACACATCCTGGAATATCCTGCAGTATTAATTCAGTGTCTCTCTCCTCACACACACCCTGGAATATCCTACATTATTAATTCAGTGTCTCTCTCCCTCACACACATCCTGGAATATCCTGCAGTATTAATTCAGTGTCTCTCTCTCTCACACACATCCTGGAATATCCTGCAGTATTAATTCAGTGTCTCTCACACACACCCTGGAATATCCTGCAGTATTAATTCAGTGTCTCTCTCCCTCACACACATCCTGGAATATCCTGCAGTATTAATTCAGTGTCTCTCTCTCTCACACACATCCTGGAATATCCTGCAGTATTAATTCAGTGTCTCCCTCACACACATCCTGGAATATCCTGCAGTATTAATTCAGTGTCTCTCTCTCACACACCCTGGAATATCCTGCAGTATTAATTCAGTGTCTCTCTCTCACACACCCTGGAATATCCTGCAGTATTAATTCAGTGTCTCTCTCCCTCACACACGTCCTGGAATATCCTGCAGTATTAATTCAGTGTCTCTCTCCCTCACACACATCCTGGAATATCCTGCAGTATTAATTCAGTGTCTCTCTCCCTCACACACATCCTGGAATATCCTGCAGTATTAATCAGTGTCTCTCTCCCTCACACACACCCTTGAATATCCTGCAGTATTAATTCAGTGTCTCTCTCCCTCACACACATCCTGGAATATCCTGCAGTATTAATTCAGCGTCTCTCTCCCTCACACACACCCTTGAATATCCTGCAGTATTAATTCAGTGTCTCTCTCCCTCACACACATCCTGGAATATCCTGCAGTATCAATTCAGTGTCTCTCTCTCACACACATCCTGGAATATCCTGCAGTATTAATTCAGTGTCTCTCTCCCTCACACACAGCCCTGGAATATCCTGCAGTATTAATTCAGTGTCTCTCTCACACACAGCCTGGAATATCCTGCAGTATTAATTCAGTGTCTCTCTCTCTCACATCCTGGAATATCCTGCAGTATTAATTCAGTGTCTCTCTCTCTCACATCCTGGAATATCCTGCAGTATTAATTCAGTGTCTCTCTCTCTCACATCCTGGAATATCCTGCAGTATTACATATCTAAATCAAAAGCAAAATACTGGGGCTGCTGGAAATCTGAAATAAAAACAAAAAACGCTGGACAGAGTTAACGTTTCAGGTCGAAGACCTTTCGCTGACCTGTCATCGACCTGTAATGTTAACACTGCTCCTTTCTCGACAGAGGCTGCCTGACCTGCTGAGCTTCTCAAGCATTTGCTGTATTGCATAACTATCTGTAGTTATCTGATATGTTGTTCGTCACTTTTACGCACTAAATCGTTCCATTATGGTAACAAGACTGAGGATGGGCCAAACTCGTTATTCCAGATTAAACAGAAGAGGAGAATTCCATCATCAGGAAAAGGGAGAACACAGTCTCTCCTGTGCGACGTGCGCCCAGGGTTAAACATCAGCTGTTTCCTTCTGAGCGGGTGACTCCTCCTGTGAGAGTCGAAATGTGGGCTATTCCACTGCAGTGTGCCTCACAGCCGAGCAAGATCCTGTCCTCACCTGATGAGCACAGGCCGGGGATGGAGTCTGGGCCCTTTCTGCTCTGTGTGGGGGGGGGGGGCGGGGAATCAGTACCACGGCGGGTTGTCCAGGCCCCTCTCTCCTCTCTGTCTGTCACTCACTCGCTCCCTCCCACCCCTCTGTCACAGGCACACTCGCTGTCTCTTTCTCCCTCTTCCCTTTCTCTGTCCCTCTCTCTCTCTCTCCCCGTCCGTCCCTCTCTCTCTCTCTCCCCGTCCGTCCCTCTCTCTCTCTCTCCCCGTCCGTCCCTCTCTCTCTCTCTCCCCCGTCCGTCCCTCTCTCTCTCTCTCCCCGTCCGTCCCTCTCTCTGTCTCCCCGTCCGTCCGTCCCTCTCTCTCTCTCTCTCCCCCTCTGTCCCTCTCTCTCTCTCCCTCCCCCTCTGTCCCTCTCTCTCTCTCCCCCTCTGTCCCTCTCTCTCTCTCCCCCTCTGTCCCTCTCTCTCTCTCTCCCCTCCGTCCCTCTCTCTCTTCTCCCCCTCTGTCCCTCTCTCTCTCTCCCCGTCCGTCCCCTCTCTCTCTCTCCCCGTCCGTCCCTCTCTCTCTCTCTCCCCGTCCGTCCTCTCTCTCTCTCTCCCGTCCGTCCCTCTCTCTCTCTCTCCCCGTCCGTCCCTCTCTCTCTCTCTCCCCGTCCGTCCCTCTCTCTCTCTCTCCCCGTCCGTCCCTCTCTCTCTCTCTCCCCGTCCGTCCCTCTCTCTCTCTCTCCCCGTCCGTCCCTCTCTCTCTCTCTCCCCGTCCGTCCCTCTCTCTCTCTCCCCGTCCGTCCCTCTCTCTCTCTCTCCCCGTCCGTCCCTCTCTCTCTCTCCCCGTCCGTCCCTCTCTCTCTCTCTCCCCGTCCGTCCCTCTCTCTCTCTCTCTCTCCCGTCCGTCCCTCTCTCTCTCTCCCCGTCCGTCCCTCTCTCTCTCTCCCCGTCCGTCCCTCTCTCTCTCTCCCCGTCCGTCCCTCTCTCTCTCTCCCCGTCCGTCCCTCTCTCTCTCTCCCCGTCCGTCCCTCTCTCTCTCTCCCCGTCCGTCCCTCTCTCTCTCTCCCGTCCGTCCCTCTCTCTCTCTCCCCGTCCGTCCCTCTCTCTCTCTCCCCCTCTGTCCCTCTCTCTCTCTCCCCCTCTGTCCCTCTCTCTCTCTCCCCCTCTGTCCCTCTCTCTCTCTCCCCCTCTGTCCCTCTCTCTCTCTCCCCCTCTGTCCCTCTCTCTCTCTCCCCCTCTGTCCCTCTCTCTCTCTCTCCCCCTCTGTCCCTCTCTCTCTCTCCCCGTCCGTCCCTCTCTCTCTCTCCCCGTCCGTCCCTCTCTCTCTCTCTCTCCCCGTCCGTCCCTCTCTCTCTCTCCCCCTCTGTCCCCTCTCTCTCTCCCCCTCTGTCCCTCTCTCTCTCTCCCCCTCTGTCCCTCTCTCTCTCTCCCCCTCTGTCCCTCTCTCTCTCTCCCCCTCTGTCCCTCTCTCTCTCTCCCCGTCCGTCCCTCTCTCTCTCTCCCCCTCTGTCCCTCTCTCTCTCTCCCCCTCTGTCCCTCTCTCTCTGTCCCTCTGTCCCTCTGTCCCTCTCTCTCTCTCCCCTCTGTCTCTCTCTCCCCCTCTGTCCCTCTGTCCCTCTCTCCCTCTGTCCCTCTCTCCCTCTGTCCCTCTCTCCCTCTGTCCCTCTGTCCCTCTCTCCCTCTCCCCCTCTGTCCCTCTCCCCCTCTGTCCCTCTCCCCCTCTGTCCCTCTCCCCTCTGTCCCTCTCTCTCTCTCCCCCTGTCCCTCTCTGTCCTCTCCCCCTCTGTCCCTCTCTCTCTCTCCCCCTCTGTCCCTCTCTCTCTCTCCCCCTCTGTCCCTCTCTCTCTCTCCCCCTCTGTCCCTCTCTCTCTCTCTCCCCCTCTGTCCCTCTCTCTCTCTCCCCCTCTGTCCCTCTCTCTCTCTCCCCCTCTGTCCCTCTCTCTCTCTCCCCCTCTGTCCCTCTCTCTCTCTCCCCCTCTGTCCCTCTCTCTCTCTCCCCCTCTGTCCTCTCTCTCTCTCTCCCCCTCTGTCCCTCTCTCTCTCTCCCCCTCTGTCCCTCTCTCTCTCTCCCCCTCTGTCCCTCTCTCTCTCTCCCCTCTGTCCCTCTCTCTCTCTCCCCCTCTGTCCCTCTCTCTCTCTCCCCCTCTGTCCTCTCTCTCTCTCCCCCTCTGTCCCTCTCTCTCTCTCCCCCTCTGTCCCTCTCTCTCTCTCTCCCCCTCTGTCCCTCTCTCTCTCTCCCCCTCTGTCCCTCTCTCTCTCTCCCCCTCTGTCCCTCTCTCTCTCTCCCCCTCTGTCCCTCTCTCTCTCTCTCCCCCTCTGTCCCTCTCTCTCTCTCCCCCTCTGTCCCTCTCTCTCTCTCCCCCTCTGTCCCTCTCTCTCTCTCCCCCTCTGTCCCTCTCTCTCTCTCCCCCTCTGTCCCTCTCTCTCTCTCCCCCCTCTGTCCCTCTCTCTCTCTCCCCCTCTGTCCCTCTCTCTCTCTCCCCCTCTGTCCCTCTCTCTCTCTCCCCCTCTGTCCCTCTCTCTCTCTCCCCCTCTGTCCCTCTCTCTCTCTCCCCCCCTCTGTCCCTCTCTCTCTCTCCCCCCCTCTGTCCCTCTCTCTCTCTCCCCCTCTGTCCCTCTCTCTCTCTCCCCCTCTGTCCCTCTCTCTCTCTCCCCTCTGTCCCTCTCTCTCTCTCCCCCTCTGTCCCTCTCTCTCTCTCCCCCTCTGTCCCTCTCTCTCTCTCCCCCTCTGTCCCTCTCTCTCTCTCCCCCTCTGTCCCTCTCTCTCTCTCCCCCTCTGTCCCTCTGTCCCTCTCTCTCTCTGTCCCTCTGTCCCTCTGTCCCTCTCTCTCTCTCTCTCTCTCTCTCCCCCTCTGTCCCTCTCTCTCTCTCTCCCCCTCTGTCCCTCTCTCTCTCTCTCCCTCTCTCTCCCCCTCTGTCCCTCTCTCTCTCTCTCCCCCTCTGTCCCTCTCTCTCTCTCTCCCCCTCTGTCCCTCTCTCTCTCTCTCCCCCTCTGTCCCTCTCTCTCTCTCTCCCCCTCTGTCCCTCTCTCTCTCTCCCCCTCTGTCCCTCTCTCTCTCTCCCCCTCTGTCCCTCTCTCTCTCTCCCCCTCTGTCCCTCTCTCTCTCTCCCCCTCTGTCCCTCTCTCCCCCTCAGTCCCTCTCTCTCTCTCTCCCCCTCTGTCCCTCTCTCTCTCTCCCCCCTCTGTCCCTCTCTCTCTCTCCCCCCTCTGTCCCTCTCTCTCTCTCCCCCCTCTGTCCCTCTCTCTCTCTCCCCCTCTGTCCCTCTCTCTCTCTCCCCCTCTGTCCCTCTCTCTCTCCCCCTCTGTCCCTCTCTCTCTCTCCCCCTCTGTCCCTCTCTCTCCCCCCCCCTCTGTCCCTCTCTCTCTCCCCCCCTCTGTCCCTCTCTCTCTCCCCCCCTCTGTCCCTCTCTCTCTCCCCCCCTCTGTCCCTCTCTCTCTCCCCCCCTCTGTCCCTCTCTCTCTCTCCCCCTCTGTCCCTCTCTCTCCCCCCCCCTCTGTCCCTCTCTCTCTCCCCCCCTCTGTCCCTCTCTCTCTCCCCCCCTCTGTCCCTCTCTCTCTCCCCCCCTCTGTCCCTCTCTCTCTCCCCCCCTCTGTCCCTCTCTCTCTCCCCCCCCCTCTGTCCCTCTCTCTCCCCCTCTCTCTCTCTCCCCCTCTCTCCCTCCCCCGCCTCTGTCCCTCTCTCTCTCCCCCCCCTCTGTCCCTCTCTCTCTCCCCCCCCTCTGTCCCTCTCTCTCTCTCTCCCCCTCTGTCCCTCTCTCTCTCTCTCTCCCCCTCTGTCCCTCTCTCTCTCTCACCCCCTCTGTCCCTCTCTCTCTCTCCCCCCCTCTGTCCCTCTCTCTCTCTCCCCCTCTGTCCCTCTCTCTCTCTCTCTCTCTCTCTCTCCCCTCTGTCCCTCTCTCTCTCTCCCCTCTGTCCCTCTCTCTCTCTCCCCCTCTGTCCCTCTCTCTCTCTCCCCCTCTGTCCTCTCTCTCTCTCCCCCTCTGTCCCTCTCTCTCTCTCCCCCTCTGTCCCTCTCTCTCTCTCCCCCTCTGTCCCTCTGTCCCTCTCTCTCTCTGTCCCTCTGTCCCTCTCTCTCTCTCTCTCTCTCTCTCTCCCCCTCTGTCCCTCTCTCTCTCTCTCCCCTCTGTCCCTCTCTCTCTCTCTCCCTCTCTCTCCCCCTCTGTCCCTCTCTCTCTCTCTCCCCTCTGTCCCTCTCTCTCTCTCCCCCCTCTGTCCCTCTCTCTCTCTCCCCCCTCTGTCCCTCTCTCTCTCTCCCCCTCTGTCCCTCTCTCTCTCTCCCCCTCTGTCCCTCTCTCTCTCTCCCCCTCTGTCCCTCTCTCTCTCTCCCCCTCTGTCCCTCTCTCTCTCTCTCCCCCTCTGTCCCTCTCTCTCTCTCCCCCCTCTGTCCCTCTCTCTCTCTCCCCCCTCTGTCCCTCTCTCTCTCTCCCCCTCTGTCCCTCTCTCTCTCTCCCCCTCTGTCCCTCTCTCTCTCCCCCTCTGTCCCTCTCTCTCTCTCCCCCTCTGTCCCTCTCTCTCCCCCCCCTCTGTCCCTCTCTCTCTCCCCCCTCTGTCCCTCTCTCTCTCCCCCCCTCTGTCCCTCTCTCTCTCCCCCCCTCTGTCCCTCTCTCTCTCCCCCCCCTCTGTCCCTCTCTCTCTCCCCCCCCTCTGTCCCTCTCTCTCCCCCTCTCTCTCTCTCCCCCTCTCTCCCTCCCCCGCCTCTGTCCCTCTCTCTCTCCCCCCCCTCTGTCCCTCTCTCTCTCTCCCCCTCTGTCCCTCTCTCTCTCTCTCCCCCTCTGTCCCTCTCTCTCTCTCTCTCCCCCTCTGTCCCTCTCTCTCTCTCCCCCTCTGTCCCTCTCTCTCTCTCCCCCCCTCTGTCCCTCTCTCTCTCTCCCCCTCTGTCCCTCTCTCTCTCTCCCCTCTGTCCCTCTCTCTCTCTCCCCCTCTGTCCCTCTCTCTCTCTCCCCCTCTGTCCCTCTCTCTCTCTCCCCCTCTGTCCCTCTCTCTCTCTCCCCCTC